>NC_088403.1:62131481-62241481 GCF_034236695.1 Oncorhynchus nerka
ACTAATCCTAGCCACTAGCCCAAGCCACTACCCAAAAGCCCTAGCCGCTAGCCAATAGCCCTAGTCACTAGTTACTAGCCTCAAGCCCTAGCCCTAGCCACTAGCCACTAGCCCCAGCCAAAAGTCACAAGCCACTAGCCAATAGACATTAGCCACAAGTGCTAGCAATTAGCCACAATCCGCTAGCCAAAAGCCCTAACCACAAGCCCTAGCCACTAGTAGCTAGCAATTACCACTAGCCCTAGCAACTAGCCATTAGCCCTAGCCACTAGTCTAATCCATTAGCCCTAGCCACTAGCCCTACCCATAGCTCTTGCCACTAACCACTAGCCCTAGCCATTAACCCTAGCCATTAGTTACTAACCACTAGCCACTAGCCCTAGCCCTAACCCTAGCCACTAACCACTAGCCACTAACCGCTGGCCACAAACCACTAACCCTAGCCACTAGCCACTAACCCTAGCCACCAGCCCTAGCCACTAGCCCTAGCCACTAGCCATAGCCACAATACACAGAAGTATATATTTTTAAACCTGCATATTTTGCTAAAAGAAATCCAGGTTAGCAGGCAATATTAACCAGGGGAAATTGTGTCACTTCTCTTGCGTTCATTGCACGCAGAGTCAGTGTATATGCAACAGTTTGGGCCGCCTAATTTGCCCCTGAATTTTACGTAATTATGACATAACATTGAAGGTTGTGCAATGTAACAGGAATATTTAGACTTATGGATGCCACCCGTTAGATGAAATACGGAATGGGTCCGTATTTCAATGAAAGACTAAACGTCTTGTTTTCGAGATGATAGTTTCCGGATTCCACCATATTAATTACTTAAGGCTCGTATTTCTGTGTGTTATTATGTTATAATTAAGTCTATGATTTGATAGAGCAGTCTGACTGAGCGATGGTAGGCACCAGCAGGCTCGTAAACATTCATTGAACCAGCACTTTCGTGCGTTTTGCCAGCAGCTCGTCGCTGTGCTTCAAGAATTGCGCTGTTTATGACTTCAAGCCTATCTACTCCCGAGATTAGGCTGGTGTAACCGATGTGAAACGGCTAGCTAGTTAGCGGGGTGCGCGCTAATAGCGTTTCAAACGTCACTTGCTCTGAGACTTGGAGTAGTTATTCCCCTTGCTCTGCATGGGTAACGCTGCTTCGAGGGTGGCTGTTGTCGAAATGTTCCTGGTTCGAGCCCAAGTAGGGGCGAGGAGAGGGACGGAAGCTATATTGTTACACTGGCAATACTAAAGTTCCTATAAGAACATCCAATAGTCAAAGGTATATGAAATACAAATTGTATGGAGAGAAATTGTTCTATAATTCATATAATAACCTCAACCTAAAACTTCTTACCTGGGAATATTGAAGACTCCTGTTAAAAGGGACCACAGGCTTTCATATGTTCTCATGTTCTGAGCAAGGACCTTAAACGTTAGCACATATTGCAGTTTTACTTCCTTCTCCAACACTTTGTTGGTGCATTATTATTAAACCAAATTGAACATGTTTCATTTTATTTGAGGCTAAATTGATTTTATTGATGTATTATATTAAGTTAAAATAAATGTTCATTCAGTATTGTTGTAATTGTCATTATTACAAATACATTTTAAAAAATTGGCTGATTAATCTGTATCGGCTTTTTTGTCCTCCAATAATCGGTATTGGTATCGGCATGAAAAATCATAATCGGTCGACTTGTACACTGTATATAGACTTTTTCTATTGTGTTATTGACTGTACGTTTGTTTATTCCATGTGTAACTCTGTGTTGTTGTTTGTGTCTCACTGCTTTGCTTTATCTTGGTCAGGTCGCAGTTGCAAATGAGAACTTGTTCTAAACTGGCCTACCTGATTAAATAAAGGTGAAATAAAAAATAAATAAATAAGTGCTTTGAGAGGATGGTTAAGTATGATATGAACCTCTACCTTACCTGACACCCTAGACCCACTTCAATTTGCTTACCGCCCCAACAGGTCCACAGATGCAATCGCCATCTCACTGCACACTGCTCTGTCCCATCTGGACAAGAGGAACGCTTACATCAGAATGCTGTTCATTGACTATACTGTAGCCAACAGCCACTAAGCTCAGCCTTCAACACCATAGTACCCCCCAAGATCAGGTAAGGGAGGTAAGGGCCCTGACGGAGTGGTGCCAGGAAAATAACCTCTCCCTCAACATCAACAAAACTAAGGCCATGATCGTGGACTTCAGGAAACAGAGGGAGAACGCCCCTATCCACATCGACGGGAAGTCAGTGGAGAAGGTGGAAAGCTTCAAGTTGCTCGGGCTACACATCACTGACAATCTGAAATGGCCCACCCACACAGTGTGGTGAAGGCGGCACAGCAGCACGTCTTCAACCTCAGGAGGCTAAGAAATGTGGCTGGCCCATAATTAAGACCCTCAGAAACTTATACAGACGCACCATTGAGAGCATCCTTTCAGACTGTAACACCCCCTTCAACTGCACCGCCCGCAACCGCAGGGCTCTCCAGAGGCCCAACGCATCACCGGGGGCATACTGCCTGCCCTCCAGGACACCTACAAAAAAGTGACTTAAGGAGAACAACAGCCTGTTCACCCCGCTATTATCCCAAAGGCAAGGTCAGTACAGGTGCATCAATGCTGGGACTGAGAGACTGAAAAACAGCTTCTATCTCAAGCTCATCAGACTGTTAAATACCACCGGCTACCACCCGGCTACTCAACCCTGCACCTTAGAGGCTGCTGCCCTATATACATAGACATGGAATCACTGGCCACTTTAATAGTGAAACACTTTAATAATGTTTATATGTTGCTTTACTCATCTCATATGTATATACTATATTCTATTCTACTGTATTTAGTCAATGCCATTTTGATATTGCTCATCCTAACATTTATATATTTCTTTATTCCATTCTTTTACTTTTAGATGTGTGTGTATTGTTGTGAATTGTTAGATACTACTGCACTGTTGGAGCTAGGAACACAAGCATTTCACTACACCCACAATAACATCTGCTAAATATGTGTATGTGACCAATAGAATGTGATTTGTTTTGCCAGCTAGTGACCACTCTGCAAAGCTGCCTCCAGAACAAGATTCATGACGAAAAAAACACAAACGCGCAATGTACTGAGGACTACCAAATGTGTATTTTCAGGGACTGTAAGAGAAAGAGATATACTGTATGGTGGAGAGATTTGTGATGAAAGAAAGGACATTCTAGTTATATGCATGGCAACAGCATATTAAGGATGCACAGAACACTCTCACACAGTACCACATCTGATGTGACTTCTTGTCATGATAGTAAATAAACGCAGCTCATATCATGCGAGGAGACCGATGACGAGAATTAACAATGGTACTTCAGACAAGCACGTATCCTAACCCATATAAACTGTCTGCCTATGTGTGGGTGTATGTGTAATCTGTCAAAATGTCATAACCAGAGAGAGAGAGAGAGGTGTTGGAAAGAGCAGACCCAACTGTCTGACAGAAACATCTTCAATCCCCACTGGTGAGGCCCTCAACCATTGGCTTGTATCTTCACAGACAGCTCACAACATTGTTAAATTGGCTGTTCAGGAGTTTGGACCTACTTCCGCAGTATCAGTACAATGATGACCTCTTAGCCTCACTCGGGATGCTACTGTAAGTCACAATGGTTCCTGGAGACTCCGAATGGATCGTAACATGTGATCAACGAAGTTGCATTAGGACTGCAGTCAAACTATATGCATTAGCAAAAGGAATCATGGACCCATACACATGTTAAGTGTAACATTCTTTGAGAATAAAAAATCAACGTGTTCCTATTTCAATGAATGAATTAACTGTGAGTTAAATGTTTTCATTGTTTATTTCATTGTCAGACCACTTTTAACACAACTAGTTTATGCAGTACCAGTCAACTGTTTGGACACACCTACTCATGTAAGGGCTTGTCTATATTTTTACTATTTTCTACATTGTAGAAAAATAGTGAAGACATTGCAAATATGAAATAACGGATATGGAATAAGGCAGTAACCAAAAAACTGTTAAACAAAGATGCTTACCGCCCAATTAGATTCTTCAAAGTAGCCACCCTTTGCCATGATGACAGCTTTGCACACATTTGGCCTTCTCTCAACCAGCTTCATGTGGTAGTCACCTGGAATGCATTTTAATTAACAGGTGTGCATCGTTAAAAGTTAATTTGTGGAATGTATTTCCTTCTTAATGCATTTGAGCCAATCAGTTGTGTTGTGATACAGTAGGGGTGGTATACAGAAGATAGCCCTGTTTGGTAAAATACCAAGTCCATATTATGGCAAGAACTGATCAAACGACCATCATTACTTTAAGACATGAAGGTCAGTCAATCCGGAAAATTTTAAGAACTTTGAAAGTTTCTTCAAGTGCAGTCGCAAAAAGCATCAAGTGCTATGATGAAACTGGCTCTCATGAGGACCGCCACAGAAAAGGAAGACCCACAGTTAGCTCTGCTGCAGAAGATAAGTTAATTTGAGTTAACTGCACCTCAGAAATGCAGCCCAAATAAATGACTTCACTGAGTTCAAGTAACAGATGAATCTCAACATCAACTGTTCAGAGGAGGCTGCTTTAATCAGGCCTTCATGGTTGAATTGCTGCAAAGAAACCATTACTAAAGGACACCAATAATAAGATGAGACTTTCTTGGGCCAAGAAACACAAGAAATTGACATTAAACTGGTGGAAATTTTTGATTTGGTTTTTGAACTGGTTTGAGATTTTTGTTTCCAACCGCTGTGTCTTTGTGAGACGTAAAGTAGGTGAACAGGATGATCTCCACATGTGTGGTTCCTACCGTGAAGTATGGAGGAGGAGGTGTGATGGTGTGGGGGTGCTTTGCTGTTGACACTGTCTGTGATTTATATATAATTCAAGAAACACTTAACCAGCATGGCTACCACAGCATTCTGCAGCAATACACCATTCCATCTGGTTTGCGCTTAGTGGAACTATCATTTGTTTTTCAACAGGACAATGACCCAAAACACACCTCCAGTCTGTGTAAGGGATATTTGGCCAAGAAGGAGAGTGATGGAGTGCTGCATCAGATGACATGGCCTCCACAATCACCTAACCTCAACCATATTGAGATGGTTTGGGATGAGTTGGACCACAGAGTGAAGGAAAAGCAGCCAAGTGCTCAGCATATGTGGAAACTCGTTCAAGACTGTTGGAAAGTCATTCCCCGCAAAGCTGGTTGAGAGAATTTCAAGGCAAAGGGTGTTTAACACTTTTTTGTTAAACACCTTTTTGGTTACTACATGATTCCATATGTGCTATTTCATAGTTTCTGTGTCTTCAGTATTATTCTCCAATGTAGAAAATAGGAAAACTATGTTTTTTAAACCTTGATTGAGTATGTGTGTCCAAACGTTTGACTGGTACTGCATACAGTGTGAATAGACAGTTTGCTGAGTGATGATTGGGTCAATTGACAGTCAGCTGAGTGGTGATTGGGTGGATAGACAGTTAGCTGAGTGGTGATTGGGTGGATACACAGTCAGTTGAGTGGTGATTGGGTGAATAGAAAGTCAGCTGAGGAGTGATTGGGTGAATAGACAGTCAGCTGAGTGGTGATTGGGTGGATAGACAGTCAGCTGAGTGGTAATTGGGTAGATAGACAGTCAGCTGAGTGGAGATTGGGTGGATAGACAGTCAGCTGAGTGGTGATTGGGTGGATAGACAGACAACTGAGTGGTTAGGGGCAGATAAGAATGAATGCCAATGCACACCAAGAGTGACAGATTAACCTTGGGCAAGGTTGAGCATAGTGGTGAAGGAAACAGGTGGAGAGAACTGTACACACACACACACACACACACACACCACAAAGGCATTACGCTTGGGAGGAGACACATGTAACGCAAGACATTTTCTCGCAAATGTTTCATAATATGCCTTTGCCATTGTTAGAATGTAAATTTGATTTAGAGGTGAATGTCTGTTATGTGACTTTGCTAATGCTACTGCGTCTTGATGACCAATATTACTGCTAAGGCCCAACATTATATACTTTCCCATAGTATGGACTTTCATTTGTTTACTGTATGTAATTCATGTTTGTTCCAACCCTGTACTGTTTTCCTCTCAGGCACTAAAGGCCTTCTGGTGAGCATGGTATAAACCAGGAAAGCTTGAGACCCACTATACCCGCACCTCACGCTCCCCATGTGACGTAATTCACGGTGGAAGTAGCATCATGTTTTCCCATTGTCTTTCTCTCACACCATATCTTTCCCTCTTTCTATATCCCAGAAGGTTCTAAGCCTGTTCCAGAAGGTTCTACGCCTGTTCCAGAAGGTTCTAAACCTGTTCCAGAAGGTTCTAAGCCTGTTCCAGAAGGTTCTACGCCTGTTCCAGAAGGTTCTAAACCTGTTCCAGAAGGTTCTAAGCCTGTTCCAGAAGTTTCTAAACCTGTTCCATAATGTTCTAATCCTGTTCCAAAAGGTTCAAAACCAGTTCCAGATGGTTCTAAGCCTGTTCCAGAAGGTTCAAACCCTGTCCCAGAAGGTTCAAAACCTTTTCCAGAAGGTTCTAAGCCTGCTCCAGAAGGTTCTAAACCTGTTCCATAATGTTCTAATCCTGTTCCAAAAGGTTCAAAACCAGTTCCAGAAGGTTCTAAACCTGTTCCATAATGTTCTAATCCTGTTCCAAAAGGTTCAAAACCAGTTCCAGATGGTTCTAAGCCTGTTCCAGAAGGTTCTAAACCTGTCCCAGAAGGTTCTAAGCCTGTTCTAGAAGGTTCTACGCCTGTTCCAGAAGGTCCTAAACCTGTTCCAGAAGGTTCTAAGCCTGTCCCAGAAGGTTCTAATCCTGTCCCAGAAGGTTCTAAGCCTGTTCCAGAAGGTTCTAAGCCTGTTCCAGAAGGTTCTAAACCTGTACCAGAAGGTTCAAACCCTGTCCCAGAAGGTTCAAAACCTGTTCCAGAAGGTTCTAAGCCTGCTCCAGAAGGTTCTAAACCTGTTCCAGAATGTTCTAATCCTGTTCCAAAAGGTTCTAAACCTGTTCCAGAATGTTATAAGCCTGTTCCAAAAGGTTCTAAGCATGTTCCCTTTGTGTAAATACATTTGTTCAGAGGAGTGTCTTGATACCTGATAACAACCTAAATATTGATTATATCCCATGCTAAACAACCTTGTTAGGTTGTTATGGTTGATGTATTGCATCGCCCATTTGACTGCGGATGCTATTTATCCATACATGTCCTCTTCAGCTGTCATTCCAATGGACTTTACTCTTCCTCATCCCCATTTAATCTCGTCTATGTGTCTAATATGGTCAGAGCTGAACCCCTCGTCCCTCCCCTGTGTGCTGAAGCAGCCTGGTGTTGTTATATAAAGCCCCTTGTCAGTCAATCACCAAGCTATTACATCCCAATACGTCGTCCTACCGGGAGTCTGTGAATAGCCAACTTAAGTGTTTTCCAGACAGACAGCGATGGGTTACCGAGCATGCACTTGTCCCACTTGTCAAAGCGGGTACTGCCTTCACACACGAAGGGACCATAGCAACGGAAACATGATCGATGGGCGAAAAGTGAATCGTATGTGCATGTATTTACACCGTAAACAGGCATACAACTTATTTACATGCAACAGAAATGCTTAATCCGAAAATCTATTAAAGGTGACTTTATAAACTGACAGTGTTTGCCAGCCAGCTAGCTAGCTAAAGTGGGCAAATTAAGAACAAATTCTCATTTTGCAATGACGGCCATGTTATGTTACAGCCTTGTTCTGAAATTGGTTAAATCAGTTATTTTCCTCAGCCATTGACACACAATACCCCATAATGACATCACAATACCCCATAATGACAAAGCAAATACAGGTTTTTAGAATTCTTTGCAAATTTATAAAAAATAAAAATAAAAAATACTTTATTTATATAAGTATTCAGACCCTTTGCTATGAAACCCGAAATTGAGCCCAGGTGCATCCTGTTTCCATTGATCATCCTTGAGATGTTTCTTCAACTTGATTGGACTCAGTTGGTCCCACAGTTGACAGTGCATGTCAGAGCGAAAACAAAGACTTGAGGTTGAAAGAATTATCCTAAGAGCTGTGAGACAGGATTGAGTCAAGGCATAGATCTGGGGAAGGGTACCAAAACGTTACTGCAGCATTGAAGGTCCCCAAGAACACAGTGGCCTCCATCATTCTTGAATGGAATAAGTTTGATACCTCCACGGCTCTTCCTAGAGCTGGCCGCCCAGTCAAACTGAGCCATTAGTAGAGAACAGCCTTCATTAGGGAAGTGACTAAGAACCTGCTGGTAACTCTAACAGAGATCCTCTGTGGAGATGGGAGAGCCATCTCTGCAGCACTCCACCAATCAGGCCTTTATGGTGGAGTGACCAGATGGAAGCCACTCCTCAGTAAAAGGCTTGTGACAGCCTGCTTGGAGTTTGCCAGATTCTCTGGAAACCAAGATGGAACTATTGGTCTGAATGCCAAGCGTTACATCTGTAGGAAACCTGGCACCATCCCTATGGTGAGGCATGGTGGTGGCAGCGTCATGCTGTGGCGAGGTTTTGCAGTGGCATGGACTGGGAGACTAGTCAGCATCGAGGCAAAGATGAACGGAGCAAGGAAGAGAAAGATTATTGATGAAAACCTGCAGCAGAGCGCTCGGGACCTGGGGCAAAGGTTCACATTCCAACAGAAAAATGACCCTATGCACACAGCAAACACAGCGCAGGAGGGGCTTCGGGACAAGTCTCTGAATGTCCTTGAGTAGCCCAGCCAGAGGCTGATCGAACATCTCTGGAGAAACCTGAAAATATCTATGCAGCAATGCTCCGCATCCAACCCATTATGGGGTATTTTGTGTAGATATTTTTTTTTAAATCATATCAGAATTCTTTCTAGACGGAGCAATCAGTGGTGTCGTGCACTTGAAAGCTGCTTGGCCAAGAAAATAGGATTCTGCTCTATTTTTCAAGAGGCGCCATCGTTGTTGACCAATCACAGTAGAAAACGTAGTCTGCTTGGTGATATGTCAGCATGTACGTCCAACAACAGGACCCAGAAAACGTTTGACCTCTGTCATTGCCAACAAAGGCTATACAAAAAAGTATTGAGATAAACTTTTGTTTTTGACCAAATACTTATTTTCCACCATAATGCCCCATTGCAGTCCCAGAAACAGAGTAGTGCCAACAAGTGACCCATTGCAGTCCCAGGAACAGGATGTAAATGACTGTGAAGTGCTCTCTACAGTCATTTCACAATTTACGCAAACAGAGCTACGTGTGTGTGCGTGTGTGTGTGTGTGTGTGTGTGTGTGTGTGTGTGTGCACATATTTGTGTGTGTGTGTATGTGTATGTCTATATGTAAGAGAGAGAGGTTAATAAAAGTCCTTCACTTGATAAATCCTTGACCTTGTTAGTGACAGCAGGTGAGAACTCGCTGGGAACAGTGGGTTAACATTGTGTGTGTCAGTCATAGCTGTGTAACTTAATCCTTTACCTGTAGAGCGATGGAGAAACAAATCTACAACGATAGCATTGGCAACTCTGATTAAATCATGAAGTGATGATGGAAGGGAATGGCATTCAGTACAAATATGACCTGTTAAGCACAGGTTGAACCTCTCACTAAAGGCTTCAGTCATACATGTTAAGCACAGGTTGAACCTCTCACTAAAGGCTACAGTCATACATGTTAAGCACAGGTTGAACCTCTCACTAAAGGCTTCAGTCATATGTATTAAGCACAGGTTGAACTTCTCTCACTAAAGGCTTCAGTCATATGTATTAAGCACAGGTTGAACCTCTCACTAAAGGCTTCAGTCATATGTATTAAGCACAGGTTGAACCTCTCACTAAAGGCTACAGTCATACATGTTAAGCACAGGTTGAACTTCTCTCTAAAGGCTTCAGTCATATGTATTAAGCACAGGTTGAACCTCTCACTAAAGGCTACAGTCATACATGTTATGCACAGGTTGAACTTCTCTCTAAAGGCTTCAGTCATATGTATTAAGCACAGGTTGAACCTCTCACTAAAGGCTACAGTCATACATGTTAAGCACAGGTTGAACCTCTCACTAAAGGCTACAGTCATACATGTTAAGCACAGGTTGAACCTCTCACTAAAGGCTACAGTCATACCTGTTAAGCACAGGTTGAACCTCTCACTAAAGGCTTCAGTCATATGTATTAAGCACAGGTTGAACTTCTCTCTAAAGGCTTCAGTCATATGTATTAAGCACAGGTTGAACTTCTCACTAAAGGCTTCAGTCATACATGTCACGTCACTACTTCACAGGAGAGGCAATTGAATGTACGTTTCAAAGCATTCACATGTGAGGTCATGTGCTAAACAGAGTGAGTGAGGTAGTGTAGCAAACAACCAAAGGTTTCAAGACTAAAACTGGTAAAAAAATAAAAAGTCAAAAAATATAATAATAATACATTTGAAAAAATATATTTTTTAAATACAATTAAAATGAAAGATAAAGTCAAATAAAACCACTTATTTTTCATAATCTATTTATTTTCCTTGGTGCATATATATATATTTTTTTGTATTTTGTTGGTTGATTGAAAAACAAGAAAACTTAATAAAACTTTAAATTGAAAAAAAAAATTGGCACTTTTTGGCAAACAAATGCCTTTTGGAACATGTGAACGTTCATGTGCCTTAATGACAAACTTGTATGCTGTATGTAAATCCGAATAAACATAAAAAATATGAGCCTAGTTTGTTTAGCCACAGAAAAAGACAGGATCCTTCCCCCTGCAATAATTGGTTGATATAATGGATGGGCTGGACATACCAAGAGATGAGTTTGGATTGGTCTGCCATGTAGCCTGCTTCTGTCTATTACGTGAGCTGCTCAGTATGTGTAGATAATTCTTGCTACGGTGGCTTTTTAAAAGAACTGTGAAAGTATTGTTACTGCTCTCAATAACATTGCTGCCCTGAATTTAACAGGCGCTATTGGCAAAGGTCAGTGGGAAAAAATTGTGATGGACTACTTTCTGGAGGACGATTGTGCCATGCTGACTCTCTCTGAATCTGAGAAAATCCCTGGTTGAGGTAAAAACATTTTAATTGAACCAGACACTGTAGTCTTCTGATGAAAGCGATGGGGAAGGAACGGTGATCAACAGTGTCACGGAATTAGTTGACAGAGTTTTGAAATCAGTGTAATGCCCGATGGAAGCAGAGTATGATTACAAACGCTGTTGTATAAAACACCTGTATCCGGATTACATCTTCAGACTAAGGGCATCCATGACAGAGAGGGAGAAGCGTTCATCCATGTATACGAGTAAGAGTCTGACAATTTCATATATAATATGTTTCTATTTTTTCAGAAACTCATTTTTATTGCAAGTTTAACCATACTTTTAGCTAGTTAGCTAACGTTAGCTGGCTGGCTCGCTAGCTAACGTTCTGTGTATGATCTGTGTAGTAATATTATTCATATGTCAGGAAGCCATTTGCATTCGTAGTTATATCCTAATGCTAGCTAGCTAGCTAACATTGAACCTATTTGGTTAGCTTTAGCTCCCTGCAGATTCATGCATGGTGGCTAGCTATGATTATCAGTTTGTATTGCTGGAAGTATGGGTTGGGATTATGCTTCATTGTTTAAATAGCTAGCTAGCTGGCTACTGGACATGTCTAAACAAAAGAGTCCACTATGCAAGTAACCATTTCACTGTAACATGTACAGCTTCTGTATTCTGTGAATGTGAAAAATAATCTTAGATTTGATTTGATATGGTGTGTGTTTACCAGAGATGGTAATGTAAACAACAACAAGACCTGCAACAAGTCAGATTAGGATATAGGACTAGATAAAGTGTATTTTTCCTACTACTTTTTGCTATTCATTTAACCAGTTATAGTCTTGAAACCTTTGGTTGTTTGCTACACTACCTTACTCGCTCTGTTTAGCACATGACCTCACATGTGAACGCTTAAAGAGATGGGTGGGGCTAAGGTTTAAGCGGGTGGGAGCAATGCTGAATGGGTGTGGACAAAGAGGTGCTCTCCAGTAGGTGTACTAAAACATTCAAGATCACATATTACAACAAATATTGTGATTAAACTCAAATATACTAATTGATAAAAAAAAATCTTTATTTGTGATTTTTTTCTTGTTGTAAAACGGTAGACACTTTGTTGATGATATCAGAAATAGGACTGGTGGAGTTATGTCACACACGCAGCTAACAAAAATATTTGGAAATGTCTGCTCTACCCAAAATTACAACCAACTGATTGCAGCATTACCGCAAAAATGGAGAAGGTAGGTGGAAGAGGGAGAAGGTAAGGAATGTGTCTGTCGGCCCAGTTAAAGAGAGTTAATAAAAAAGCATACCCGTTTCATATACAGACCAAAAAATGTACAGCTGCACCATACAGATTGCAAAAGAGTTGGGAAGAGATTTTCGATGCACCGATTCCATGGCACATGGTTTATGAACTGATATACAAAACAACACCCGATTCAAAACTTTACATTTTTCTATTTAAATTATTATACAAAATTATTCAAACCAATATAATATTATGTACATGGGGGATACAATCATCCCAGCCTTGCAGATTTTGCTGTGAATAGACAGAATCATTAGATAATTCGTTTTGGTACTGCCCATATGTAGCTTGTTTTTGGTCGCAGGTAGATTGTTTTTGGTCGCACTGCGCCACCCGGGGCCTCCCGGGTGTGGTACTGCAGCGCCAGCTGTGCCATCAGAGACTCTGGCTGGTGTTCAGAGATAGATGGGAGGGGTTGAGGGTAGCTGAAGGGTGGGACTGGCTGGTGTTCAGAGATAGACGGGAGGGGTTGAGGGTAGCTGAAGGGTGGGACTGGATGGTGTTCAGAGATAGATGGGAGGGGTTGAATGGAGCTGGAGTGTGGGACTGGCTGGTGTTAAGAGATAGACGGGAGGGGTTGAGGGTAGCTGAAGGGTGGGACTGGCTGGTGTGCAGAGATAGACGGGAGGGGTTGAGGGTAGCTGAAGGGTGGGACTGGCTGGTGTTCAGAGATAGACGGGAGGGGTTGAGGGTAGCTGAAGGGTGTGACAGGCTGGTGTTCAGATATAGATGGGAGGGGTTGAGGGTAGCTGAAGGGTGGGACTGGCTGGTTTTCAGAGATAGACGGGAGGGGTTGAGGGTAGCTGAAGTGTGGGACTGGCTGGTGTTCAGAGATAGACGGGAGGGGTTGAGGGTAGCTGAAGGGTGGGACTGGCTGGTGTTCAGAGATAGACGGGAGGGGTTGAGGGTAGCTGAAGGGTGGGACTGGCTGGTGTTCAGAGATAGATGGGAGGGGTTGAGGGTAGCTGAAGGGTGGGACTGGCTGGTTTTCAGAGATAGACGGGAGGGGTTGAGGGTAGCTGAAGGGTGGGACTGGCTGGTGTTCAGAGATAGATGGGAGGGGTTGAGGGTAGCTGAAGGGTGGGACTGGCTGATGTTCAGAGATTGACGGGAGGGGTGGAGGGTAGCTGAAGGGTGGGACTGGATGGTGTTCAGAGATAGATGGGAGGGGTTGAATGGAGCTGAAGTGTGGGACTGGCTGGTGTTAAGAGATAGACGGGAGGGGTTGAGGGTAGCTGAAGGGTGGGACTGGCTGGTGTTCAGAGATAGACAGGAGGGGTTGAAGGTAGCTGAAGGGTGGGACTGGCTGGTGTTCAGAGATAGACGGGAGGGGTTGAGGGTAGCTGAAGGGTGGGACTGGCTGGTGTTCAGAGATAGACGGGAGGGGTTGAGGGTAGCTGAAGGGTGGGACTGGCTGGTGTTCAGAGATAGACAGGAGGGGTTGAGGGTAGCTGAAGGGTGGGACTGGCTGGTGTTCAGAGATAGACGGGAGGGGTTGAGGGTAGCTGAAGGGTGGGACTGGCTGGTGTTCAGAGATAGACGGGAGGGGTTGAGGGTAGCTGAAGGGTGGGACTGGCTGGTGTTCAGAGATAGACGGGAGGGGTTGAGGGTAGCTGAAGGGTGGGACTGGCTGGTGTTCAGAGATAGACGGGAGGGGTTGAGGGTAGCTGAAGGGTGGGACTGGCTGGTGTTCAGAGATAGATGGGAGGGGTTGAGGGTAGCTGAAGGGTGGGACTGGCTGGTGTTCAGAGATAGATGGGAGGGGTTGAGGGTAGCTTAAGGGTGGGACTGGCTGGTGTTCAGAGATAGATGGGAGGGGTTGAGGGTAGCTGAAGGGTGGGACTGGCTGGTGTTCAGAGATAGACGGGAGGGGTTGAGGGTAGCTGAAGGGTGGGACTGGCTGGTGTTCAGAGATAGATGGGAGGGGTGGAGGGTAGCTGAAGGGTGGGACTAAAAACAAACAAAGAAAGATAACTCATGTGAAATGTACCGTGTCTGTGAAAAAAATGTATGTATAAACTGGAAGTAGAAGCCTAAGTATTGTTGTCTATTAGTTTATTTCAATTAAGGGAGGGATGGTAGGGTTAGGGGAAAGTAATGACCCGGAACACACCTGCAGGCTGTGTTAGTGCTATTTGACCAAGAAGGAGAGTGATGGAGTGCTGCATCAGATGACCTGGACTCCACAATTACCTGATCTCAATCCAATTGAGATGGTTTGGGATGAGTTGGACAACAGCGTGAAGAAAAATCAGCCAACAAGTGCTCAGTAAATGTGGGAACTCTTCAAGACTGCTGGTAAAGCATTCCTCATGGAGCTGGTAGACACAACAAGGCCTGACTGGGGATTAGGGAGCATAGGTAGTCATCCAACTAGGCTTGACTGAAGCCTAGGGAGCGACCCTGTATGGGGATCCTAAGCCTGGGAATTACTGATCAACACACACACACACACACACACACACACAGCCAGTTAAGAACACATCCTTATTTAAAAAGGACCGCCTACCCCGGCCAAATCCTAACTCGGACGATGCTGGGCCACTTGTTCGCCGCCCGATTGGACTCCCAATCACGGCCGGTTGTGATACAGACTGGAATCGAACTAGGGTCTGTATGTGGTGGATCTAGACCACTGTGCCAGTCAACTGAAACTAACTCTTCCAGGACACTGTAGGACCTTCTTGTGTTTGATGACTTTTCACACATCTAAAGAGATGTAAATAACACAGAAGTCATCTAAACGTTCAAAAGAAGTAGAGCAAAGATTCTAAAGAAGTAGTGTAAAGATTCTAAAGAAGTAGTGTAAAGATTCTAAAGAAGTAGTGTAAATATTGTAAAGAAGTATTGTAAAGATTATAAAGAAGTAGTGTAAATATTCTAAAGAAGTAGTCTAAAAAATTCTAAAGAAGTAGTCTAAAGATTCTAAAGAAGTGTAAAGATTCTAAAGAAGTAGTGTAAAGATTATAAACAAGTAGTCTAAAGATTCTAAAGAAGTATTCTAAAGATTCTAAAGAAGTAGTGTAAAGATTCTAAAGAAGAAGTGTAAAGATTCTAAAGAAGTAGTGTAAAGATTCTAAAGAAGTAGTGTAAAGATTCTAAAGAAGTAGTCTAAAGCTGGTTTTGTCCAACAAAGTGGAAACATTCAACTGATGGACAGAAACTGTGCTTTAAATTGGGGAAAGTTCAGCACCAAAGTACCAATCAATGACTTTGAGAGGTAATAATAGTTCTAATAGCACACAGTGTGCAGCCACTCAGTAGTCTCCAGGTAGAGTTGGACATGACGCTGTGCATTCCTAAGCACCTTTCTTTGACAAGGAACTCCAGTTAAAAGTCCCTCTTCCATCCCTCTGAACTGCCCCAGAGGACCACTTAATGAGGAATCCTGGATCTTGTTTTGGATTGATAATCAGGCTTTGGGTTTGTTGAGGGGTCGGGGTGACTTTATTCTCTCTGATAACGAGCTCTTTTTATTTGATTTTTTCTATTTTACCCTTTTTTTTTGTTCATTAATATATTTTTTTAAATTCCCAAGGATCATGCATCGGATATTTTATTTTGGGATGCTGCAAAATGTGCACTGAGATATCGCAGTACTTTTGATTGTGTGTTGGGTCACTGGAGGAAATGCATTGCAGTGTTATGCTTAGTAGACTAGATTCTAGTTCGGGAAGCTACTTGCAACATAAGGACCATTTTAAAATATTACTGAGAAATTGCTTTGGGTTTGGGGGTGACATTGTTTTAAATAATAGGGGGGGTGATTTTTCATTCTTTGATAATTCTAAAATAAGGTACATGTAGGGTACATCAGCTCTTCTGGGGCCCAGTGAGTTGCATTGGGGACTTTTCACATTATTCTCCTGCAGTCAGTTTCCCTTTTTTTAATAAATAAATAAATATATATATATATATATATTCAGAGTATATTGAGCACTTTGCATTCAGTTGCTCCACTTGCGAGTCTTTGAAAGTGTGTATGTGTGGTGAAAACACATTATGTGTGTCCGTGTATGTGTGCGTAGGTGTATATTACCGCCTGGCTCAAAGTGAGAGATATATAGAGCCAGTAGAGAGACAGAGATGATTCCTCCGTACCTCTCTAACACTCCTCCACAGTTCCCCTACCTCTCTACCTCTCTAGCTCTCCACTGTTCCCCTCGGCTGAGAGAGAAAGGTTACGGATGGCGAGGGTGGGTATTGAAATTCAGGACCACTTCACCTAACCCAGTAGTGGATGTCTGGAGATTAATGAGCTATTTGGGTAGAGTTCAGCTATTTCACATGCACCAGGTCCACATTAGTGCTATAATTAATTTTACAACACTGGGGTGTTGCCACCCTGTCGAGGCACAGTGCATGCGGCATGCGGCTACGATAAGCATTCTCTAATTAAACAGGTACACAAAATAAGGCCACCTTTTGACATTCAAAAAGCTTTGGGAGACAAAACAAGCTTTCGCAACGCCGGCCAACCTCGCTCCCAACCCCACAGGGAGAGATGTTGTTGTGTGAATGTGTGATGAGGCAGAGGGCAAGGGGAAAGGGGGGGGGGTTGAGAAGAGCTGTGAGTGTTGCTAACATGCTGGTGGGGGATTGTTTGACAGGACAGGGCATCAACCCTCCCTCAGGTAGACCTTTCAGGTACATCATCAACCCGGTTCACAACTTTACTGGTCACACTGCATTACAGTGGAATGGGTGTATGCTAATTTGTCCAAAAAATATAAATCATAAAATAGAGAGAGAGTTTATTTCTACGTGTAAAAAATAAAATAAAAAAAATAAATAAAAAGACAGTTGTTGGGATGCATTTCCATTTTTTTCTTTAACTATGTGATTTCAAAAGCCAATGCATTATTAATATGGAATAGATGATATGAGTGGTTTCCAACGGTTAAAGCATCTCTTGAGGGAAGAGGACATGAACTCAGCTGTCTACAGGTAACCAAGGCTGCCAGGTCAGAACGCCCGCTAGCTGAAACAGTTTTCCATTTATAGAGTTATATGGCCTTATGGGTATTAACATGCCATTATGGCTGAATATGAATATTTATTTTCCTTTTGACACTAATATATGAAATGCAAATACAACACACACACACGGACGCACGCACGCGCACACACACACACACACACACAGACACACACACACACACACGCACGCACGCACGCACATACACACACACACATACACACACACACACACACACACACACACACACACACACACACACACACACACACGCACACACACACACACACACACACACACACACACACACACACACACACACACACGCACACTCACACACACACAATTGCTATCCAGTAGGTCATATCTTGACATTCACCATAACATCTCTCCTCCTCCTCCTCTATCCTCCTCCTTTCTCCTCCTCTCTCCTCTATCCTCCTCTCTCCTCCTCTCTCCCCTATCCTCCTCTCTCCTCCTCTCTCCTCTATCCTCCTCTCTCCTCCTCTTTCCTCTCTCCTCCTCCTCTCCTCCTCCTCTCTCCTCTATCCTCCTCTCTCCTCCTCCTCTCCTTCTCTTTCCTCTCTCCTCCTCCTCTCCTCCTCTTTCCTCTCTCCTCCTCTATCCTCCTTCTCTCTCCTCCTCTCTCTCTTCCTTTATCTCCCCCCTCTCTCCTCCTCTCTTTCCTCCTCTCTTTCCTCCTCTCTGCTGCTATATCTAGTACATATGTATGAAGGTCATTGTGCCATTGCTTAGACCCAACTGACTCTATCACTCCACAACACAAGTCAAACAGAGAGATGGATATATGCAGAGTGTTACAGAGGACGGGGAGACATACAATAAGTGGCCATAATGTGAAAGGTTGAAATATTGACGAACACACTGGAGTTTGCTGTAATACAATTTCATGGATTAATGTAACATCTTACGCCAAGGAGTAATGGGTGGGGGAAATGTAATATTTTTTGTAAACACTAGAATTCAATATAGCATGCAGGGCTGCTACTTTGCTGTTGTTGTGTGTCTAGGTTGGCATGGGGAAATAGATAATTTAAGTGTCATTGTCCAACTCCAACTTGGATTACCTCAGAAAAACAGCTTTGATACGTTTGTTCTTGTCGAACAACACATTTGACGTCTATAAGCTAATGCTAATGCTAATGCTAGTTATAGAGTGATAGACAGAAAGGTACATCTATCTGCATCACAAGAGATGTGAGTCAAAGCAGAGTCAAATGTAAAATAAAAACAGTATGGTCCGCGTTAACTCATCACGGCAGCTGAACTCTAAAGTGTACATTTATTTTTTACAGCTCAGCAAACAAGCATTGCGCCCTCAAGTGGCGAAAAGCCGTTTAGCCCGTTGAGAAGTTCCAGTGCCTTAGGCCACACTCTCTCACCTCTTTCCCCAGCCCAGCCTCTCTTTCTGGATGACAACACAGACGAAATGGCCAGAAGTAATGAGAGACAACAAGCATTGCGCCCTCAAGTGGCGATAAGCCGTTTAGCCTGTTGAGAAGTTCCAGTCCCTTAGGCCGCACTCTCTCACCTCTTTCCCCAGCCCAGCCTCTCTTTCTGGATGACAACACAGACGAAATGGCCAGAAGTAATGAGATACACCAAGCATTGGCGTCCGTGCCAACACCTTGAGGCACTGCACCGTTGAAAGCTCTTTTCCTGCATGACAGATGGATATTGTCTTTGGACTGATTAATGTGCCCAGCCACTCTACACCAGCCACTATTAAAGGGAACAAGTGGTGCCAGGATTCTAGATTTATTCTGTCTATAGAACAGGTGATGTACATGTTCCACACCCTTGCTAACCTTTAATACACAGCAATGGGATAACCCTCCTGAGCGTGAAGGAGGTTGGGTGTGCTGATCAGTACTGTGGACACAGTAATAATATATGAAAGCTGGGTTCAAGTTGTATGAGTTTTCATTCAAATGCTTGGAGCGTTTGATTGAGCCTGCATGGAGTGAGCAGATGGGCGGGATTTGCACTTTTGGGACTACTACATTGGGTCCATTGTGTCAGGCGAGCTCAACGTATTTGAGAGGAATCAAATACTATTTGAACCCAGGTCTGAATGATACCTCTTGGAATATATTGTTTCTGGGATATGTCTGTCAATGGTACGCTATATAGTCCCTTGTTGTATGCACACTACATGTACAAGAATATGTGGACAACGCTTCACATTTGTGGATTTGGCTATTTCAGCCAAACCCCTTACTGTCTGGTGTATAAATTTGAGCACACAGTCATGCAATCTCTATAGACAAACATTGGCAGTAGAATTTTCTGAATTACTTAAGAGCTCAGTGACTTTCAACTTGGCACTGTCATCGGATGCCACCTTTCCAACAAGTCCAGTTCGTCAAATTTCTGCCCTGTTAGAGCTGCCCCAGTCAACTGGAAGAGCTGTTATTGTGAAGTGGAAAACATCTAGGAGCAACAACAGCTCAGCCACGAAGTGGTAGTCCACACAAGCTCACAGAACGGGACAGGCCAGTGTCCTAGGTTGCAACACTCACTACCAAATTCCAAACTGCCTCTAGAAGCAACGTCAGCAAAATAACTGTTCAACGGGAGATTCATGAAATGGGTTTCAATGGCCGAGTAGCCGCACACAAGCCTGAGATCGCCATGAGCAATGTCAAGTATCGGCTGGAGTGGTGTAAATCTTGCCATCATTTTGGAGCAGTGGAAACACGTTCTCTGGAGTGATGAATCACGCTTCACCATCTGGCAGTTTGACTGACGGATCTGGGTTTGGCGGATGCCAAGAGAACTCTACCTGCCTGAATGCATAGTGCCAATTGTAAAGTTTGGAGGAGGAGGAATAATGGTCTGGAGCTGTTTTTCATGGTTCGGGTTAGTCCCCTTAGTTCCAGTGAAGGGAAATCTTAATGCTACAGCAGACAATGACATTCCAGAAGATTCTGTGTTTCCAACTTTGTGGCAACAATTTGGGGAAGGCCCTTTCCTGTTTCAGCATGACAATGACCCGTTCTCAAAGCGAGGTCCACACAGAAATAGTTTGTTGAGATTGGTGTGGAAGAACTTGACTGGCCTGACCTCAACCCCATCGAACACCTTTGGGAGGAATTGGAAAGCCAACTCCATATTAATGCCCATGATTTTGGAATGAGATGTTCGACGACCACATACTTTTGGCCTTAAGAGTCATAAGAGTTGTCGTTGCTCACATATTATTGCATTCGAAAGATAATTTACAGCATAGACAAATGTCATTTTCCGCTAAACAGATGTCTGGCATGCCCCAATGTGCTAGTATGTGTTCAACACTGTTTGTCAGAGGCAACCTCCTCTATTGTTCATGCCATATATATATATATAACATGAAAAAAAGCAATATGCTACCTTTCTCCTGAGTGGGACAAACTTAGCTCTACTCCATCACGTCCACGGTGACCTGTAGAACCAACTAGAAGAGGCTTAATAGCCCTCGAACCCGAGTGACAGTGAGTACGAGCTGGGGTGGGCTCTCCGTCTACCCGGACTCCCTACAGACCCATGGCTGGACGTAGTGTATTATCCTAGACATCTGATAAACCTCCTTTCCCCCCCCCTGCACAGAGACCACCACATGTCGTATGTCATCTGTAACGCTGTAAAGCCACCAGCTGGGAACAAGCCACCATTGTCCCTCTCCGGCCATCGTGACAGCCGCCATGGCCATCTATAGGGAAAACATTCCATTAGAAAGAGAGTGAAGAATGTGTTGGTGGATTACGTTCTCTGGAGTGATGGTCTGGAGCTGTTTTTCATGGTTCGGGTTAGTCCCCTTAGTTCCGCCATGGCCATCTATAGGGAAAACATTCCATTAGAAAGCTATTACAATAATCCACCAACACATTCTTCACTCTCTTTTTTTTTTACCTCATTCCTTAAAGAATGTGTAGTAGGTTAAAAGTATGTTGAATAATAATGAACTTACATTCATCAATCTGACTCCATTATTATGTGAATAAATGCTATCGACCCGTAGGTGTGTCCGACCCTCGCACCAGCACTCAGAATACTATACATTACACATGTTCAACATAACTGTTAAGGAATTATTAAGAGGCTGAGAAACAAAGAGCTGATATCTTGCGATCGATGTCCTAGCGTTAAATTATAGAGTTAACCTTCACTCAGAGCTGCACAGTTAGAGGCTAAGAAAACATGCGATGTGTAGCGTGAGTAACATTTACCACTATATGATGAAGGTATAAGTCAAAGAATGACTCTGTAAAACGAGGAATGCATTTACTCAATTCAACTAATAGGATTTATTAGTCTCTCAATAAGTCACACTCAAACAATTACTGTGTACATGAAATACATGAGACTTAACATGGTTACTTAACATGGTTACTTAACATGGTTACTTAACATGGGTTACTTAACATGGGTTACTTAACATGGTTACTTAACATGGGTTACTTAACATGGGTTACTTAACATGGGTTACTTAACATGGGTTACTTAACATGGTTACTTAACATGGGTTACTTAACATGGGTTACTTAACATGGGTTACTTAACATGGTTACTTAACATGGGTTACTTAACATGGGTTACTTAACATGGTTACTTAACATGGTTACTTAACATGGTTACTTAACATGGGTTACTTAACATGGGTTACTTAACATGGGTTACTTAACATGGTTACTTAACATGGGTTACTTAACATGGGTTACTTAACATGGTTACTTAACATGGGTTACTTAACATGGGTTACTTAACATGGGTTACTTAACATGGTTACGTAACATGGGTTACTTAACATGGGTTACTTAACATGGTTACTTAACATGGTTACTTAACATGGTTACTTAACATGGGTTACTTAACATGGGTTACTTAACATGGTTACTTAACATGGGTTACTTAACATGGTTACTTAACATGGGTTACTTAACATGGTTACTTAACATGGGTTACTTAACATTGGTTACTTAACATGGGTTACTTAACATGGTTACTTAACATGGGTTACTTAACATGGTTACTTAACATGGGTTACTTAACATGGTTACTTAACATGGTTACTTAACATGGGTTATTTAACATGGTTACTTAACATGGTTATTTAACATGGTTACTTAACATGGGTTACTTAACATGGTTACTTAACATGGGTAACTTAACATGGGTTACTTAACATGGTTACTTAACATGGTTACTTAAAATGGTTACTTAACATGGGTTACTTAACATGGGTTACTTAACATGGTTACTTAACATGGTTACTTAACATGGGTTACTTAACATGGGTTACTTATTAACATGGTTATTTAACATGGTTTACTTAACATGGTTACTTAACATGGTTTACTTAACATGGTTACTTAACATGGGTTACTTAACATGGGTTACTTAACATGGTTACTTAACATGGTTACTTAACATGGGTTACTTAACATGGTTACTTAACATGGGTTACTTAACATGGTTACTTATTAACATGGGTTACTTAACATGGTTACTTAACATGGGTTACTTAACATGGTTTACTTAACATGGTTACTTATTAACATGGGTTACTTAACATGGTTACTTAACATGGTTACTTAACATGGTTTACTTAAAATGGTTACTTAACATGGGTTACTTAACATGGGTTACTTAACATGGGTTACTTAACATGGTTACTTATTAACATGGGTTACTTAACATGGTTACTTAACATGGGTTACTTAACATGGTTTACTTAACATGGGTTACTTAACATGGTTTCTTAACATGGTTACTTAACATGGTTACTTATTAACATGGTTATTTAACATGGTTTACTTAACATGGGTTACTTAACATGGTTTACTTAACATGGGTTACTTAACATGGGTTACTTAACATGGTTACTTAACATGGTTACTTATTAACATGGGTTACTTAACATGGTTTACTTAACATGGGTTACTTAACATGGGTTACTTAACATGGGTACTTAACATGGTTACTTAGTAACATGGGTTACTTAACATGGTTACTTAACATGGGTTACTTAACATGGTTACTTAACATGGGTTACTTAACATGGTTTACTTAACATGGTTACTTAACATGGTTACTTAACATGGGTTACTTAACATGGTTACTTATTAACATGGTTACTTAACATGGTTACTTAACATGGGTTACTTAACATGGGTTACTTAACATGGTTACTTAACATGGGTTACTTAACATGGTTACTTATTAACATGGTTTCCCGTTATCTTCAGTTTAGAGACAATCTCTAAGAGAATATACTAAGTCTGTCTGATACACAGGAGCTTTTTAACAACTATGAGCGAATTCACTGCCCCCGTTTTAACCAAATTCAAGACGGGGACTCACCCCTCAACCTGAATTAATATTTCTTTGCACTTCGTTAGTGAAAACAAAAGACATGAACAACACATCCAGATTCTAATCTAATCAACTCAATGTTAATGTTATGACCGGACAACAGAAAGGTGCCTGATAACAAGTCAACACAACATACCATTTCAATCCATCCACTTTAAAAATACATAGATCAGAAAACATACAATGCAATACGACATCTAACATTCACAGCTCTTTTATGAACTCTTACAACAAACCAAACATGAATTCACACAGTGACATCCATTTAGTCCAGTCAAGTTTTCATGTCCTTCACACCTGTGCTCCCAGGGTTCTGTGGGAACGTCCCATCCTGGAGATTGCCATGGCAAAAGGGTTAGCTCTCTTCCTTGAGATGCAATATACAGGTGCATACATCCATCCGGACAATGTACAGGTATATACATCCATCCGGACAATATACAGGTATATACATCCATCCGGACCATTGCCATGTTGAATGAACACACCAGGCTGGCGTCAGCTAGTCACCAGCATCTTCGTCACTGGCTGTAACGGATCTCATCTTCCTCTTCTGAGGAGGAGTAGCGAGAAGGATCGGAGGACCAAAGGAACGAAGGTCAGAACGTGACAGCAGCATCTTCGTCACTGGCCTTCATCATTGTTCACATTTGTTCACTCTATTTTTTCAGACTCCGAATGTTTCCCCTTTTTGAGATTATTGGTGGGTAAAGATGAAAAATAGTGCTTCTGCACAGTGACATATAAATCAGTTTGCCAAGGTTTCATTTCCCTGGACAAAGCTAGCTACATTGGTGGGCCTACGACTGGCAGACACACATACACACAGGCTGTTGTCCAGGGAAAAGTCATGAGTGACCTTTTTAATACCCTTCCCTGTTGACAAGCGCAAGGATATTTGTCCCCTCCTGACAGGTGTAATGTGTCCCCATTAAATGACAATATATAATAAAATTATAAAAGGAGGGAGACAGCAAGTCTCTTCATAATCCAACACGGTGCATCAGGAGAGTCAGACAACGTTGAATTGATTTTGTCTACTTGACACTTTGACTCTGTGCTCTCTTTCCCATTTAGATTCGCTGTTATCAATTTAGTGTGCAAACCCAAACCAGAATTCAGTTGTCAAAAACAAAAAACTGTTTCACCTAGATCCGTCACCATCCCCGTGACAGGCATTCACTGAGGAAAAAGGAAGACAAGCTCTCTGACAAGGGAAGGGAGGGATGAGTGGGGAGAGGGAGGAATAGAGGGGGGGGTGACACTGGAGAAGGAGGAATAGAGGGGGTGGGACACTGGAGAGGGAGGAATAGAGGGGGGGACACTGGAGAGGGAGGAATAGAGGGGGGTGGGACACTGGAGAGGGAGGAATAGAGGGGACACTGGAGAGGTAGTTCAGTGAATTAGATCTTCATTTTCAACCCTTTGACATGTGTCACTGTGGCGCCCGATGTGGTTCCATAACTACAGCCCCCTCCGACTGAACTGTCACTGTCAGACGTCCAGATATGGGGGGGGGCTGCGTGCGGAGAACCAAGGGAAAGGGCAGTGTCACATGGAGCGGTCACAAGGCATTATCTAGCTCTGTGTGCCAGGGGTAATGACAGAGAGGAGAGTGTACATTATCTCCCTCAGGGTGAATTCATATCTATAGACCACTGGGCTCACCACCTACATGGGGAAGCTACTGTGTCCTTCTGTGAAATAGACAGCATGTTGTACTCATGAAATGTCAATACTATTTCTGTGGAAACAACATCGGTTTGAATTACATTTTGGGAGCAGAATTCAAGGCTTGAAGAGGACTGAAAGCATTTTCATAGAACATTTGTGTGCAATACTTGTGTGTTCATTTTAGGGTAAAACAATTGATTTTAATTGACGATGGCCAAAGCTCAAGTAAATATTGAATCTAAGTGTAAAGCTATTTAAGGTCACGTTAAAAGAGAATTTTCTATATTTTCTCTGTGTCATTTTCAGGATTAGGATTATATTCTGCGTTGAGGCCGTTAAATATAATTTAATATTTAACTACTATCTCTTTAAATAATACACTCATAAATGGCATGTGAATTCCATCATTTGAAAGGATTTGCATGTCTATTAATGTATTTTAAAACTAGTAAATTTAAATTATTTTTCCCATTTAATTATGTAGCTGATTTTGTATCTTTTAGTTTTATTGAAAAGTATGAGCTGAATAAATGATCACTATAAGATCCGCATGTAGTTGGCTGGCAACTGTTGTATATCAGACCTTAAAAACTATGTGGTTCGAGTCCTGAATGTTGATTGGCTGACAGCCGTGGTATATCAGACCGTATACAGTGGGTATGACAAAATATACATTTTTACTTCTCTAATTTCGTTGGTAACCAGTTTATAATCACAATAAAGCACCTCGGGTGTTTGTGGTATATGGCCAATATACCACGGCTCAGGGCTGTGTCCAGGCACCCTTAGCAGTGGTATATTGGCCATTTACCACACCCATTCATGCCTTTTTGCTTAATAGTAGTATGTAATCATAAAATAGGTTATCAGCCTCCAATTCTTCCTCAGATCTATTATCTGTGTCTTTCCACTTAAATAACTGTCTTGGACACTCTAGATATGTCTTCCTCATTCCACTCTACAGCGATTGGCTTGGATCTAATCTAGATTTCCCTGAACAAATCATCTCTGTGGTACTTCTACCATCCAGACCCTCTGGAATCATCCCGGAGTCTTCCTGTAAAGCTGGAAATGGAGTTGGCCGGCGATCCGACCAGGAGCCGCAGTTTTGATGAGGCATCTCTGCCGTCTTTGACTGTGACTGACGGCTGAGGCTCTGATAGGGTGGGAGCATTAACGCATCGCGGCCCTCCATCGACCTCCAGGAGCACTTAGCCAGCACAGGGGGAGAACCGGCTCATCCCACCCCATGACGGGTGAGACCATTAGGGTGATGCACGATGGCCCATTCCTCATCTTCCCGTTCTGGGTAATGGATCCACTCCAACTCCCAGGCTCAGAACAGGCCTCCATGGTTGGAGCGGAGGGAGGATTGGGGGTGGGGAGGACTAGAGGGTGTTAGGACCCTACAGACTCGACAGGACATGGGATCACATCCTTACCCCAAAAAATCACCAGAGGGGTTCACTGTAACGAGTCCCTACTGCAAATCAAATTCATGTTAGATATCAATTTAATAAATACATTTTAATAAAAACAAAACTTCATGTTCATGTTCGTTATAATGCATCCAGAAGTGAATGTGTGTAAAGTTTGAGGACACAGAGATTAAACACTGTGAAGCAAACGCCCATAGTCTGATCTCCTAATGATATCCTTGGAGTGCCAAACACATCTAATGAATAAAATGTAAATTAATGTTACCATATTAGCTGGCAAAGAAATATCTAAAAGGCTCACAGCAAGGATTTTGGGGCAGTGTAACAGTGCCTTTAATTCCAAGATATCCCCCTCTTCTTGTTGAACTGAAACTCACTATCTCTGGGAATTATATTATCAAAGCATACAATGCTACTAATAAAATGGCTGACTATCAGTGCTTCCAACTAACTTTCTCCTTCAGCTACAGTGCACTGCAGCCTATGGCTATCCAGCCCAACATGTCTCTCCTCACTAATAAATAAATGGTTAAATTCAATAGAAATACATTGGTGATATTAACTGGTCTAAATTAGGGAAAAAGAAAGAGAGAGAGAGAGACAGAGAACGTGAGAGAGAGGGGGGCGTGTGAGAGAGGAGAGAGTGTGAGAGAGAGGAGAGAGTGTGAGAGAGGAGAGAGTGTGAGAGAGAGGAGAGAGTGTGAGAGAGAGGAGAGGGAGAAGGGGAGAGGGAGAGGGGGAGAGGGAGAGAGAGGAGAGGTAGAGGGGGAGAGGTAGAGGGGGAGAGGGAGAGAGAGGAGAGAGACGGAGAGTGTGAGAGAGAGGGGAGAGTGTGAGAGAGAGGAGAGAGTGTGAGAGAGAGGGGAGAGTGTGAGAGAGAGGAGAGAGGGAGAGAGAGACAAAGAGATATGGTATATTGCCTCGGAGCAGGAAGTGTATGGGTCAGCACAGTGCATCGTCAGAGAGAAAGAGAAAAAATATATATATTGTGTCTAAGGAAAATAAGGAACCTTGTTATCTTGTGCAGAAAATGCACACACACACACACACACACACACACACGCGCACACACACGGCTATTGCTTATACTGTATGTTAGAAAACATTTGTATGCAGACATCCGAATACACAGATAGTGCTGAGTGTTAAATAGCCACAGAATAATGATTTGCTTTTAAAAGCCCTTTCTGACAACAGAGCATCTGGTGATTGAATTCTAACCACGCATTTAATCCTTAATGCCACAAACATGTGATTAAAATGCCAACATCATTCTCAGCACTGCAACATCGGCAATAAACAAACAGCAACACATAGCGTTGAAACTCACCCTTAAAGACAGCTTGTTAATATAACACTCCACCAACTCACCCTCAAAGACAGCTTGTTAATATAACACTCTACCAACTCACCCTTAAAGACAGCTTGTTAATATAACACTCCACCAACTCACCCTTAAAGACAGCTTGTTAATATAAAACTCCACCAACTCACCCTTAAAGACAGCTTGTTAATATAACACTCCACCAACTCACCCTTAAAGACAGCTTGTCAATTTAACACTCCACCAACTCACCCTTAAAGACAGCTTGTTAATATAACACTCCACCAACTCACCCTTAAAGACAGCTTGTTAATATAACACTCCACCAACTCACCCTTAAAGACAGCTTGTTAATATAACACCCCACCAACTCACCCTTAAATAATATAACACTCCACCAACTCACCCTTAAAGACAGCTTGTTAATATAACACTCCACCAACTCAACCTTAAAGACAGCTTGTTAATATAACACTCCACCAACTCACCCTTAAAGACAGCTTGTTAATATAACACTCCACCAACTCACCCTTAAAGACAGCTTGTTAATATAACACTCCACCAACTCACCCTTAAAGACAGCTTGTTAATATAACACTCCACCAACTCACCCTTAAAGACAGCTTGTTAATATAACACTCCACCAACTCACCCTTAAAGAAAGCTTGTTAATATAACACTCCGCCAACTCACCCTTAAAGACAGCTTGTTAATATAACACTCCACCAACTCACCCTTAAAGACAGCTTGTTAATATAACACTCCACCAACTCACCCTTAAAGACAGCTTGTTAATATAACACTCCACCAACTCACCCTTAAAGACAGCTTGTTAATATAACACTCCACCAACTCACCCTTAAAGACAGCTTGTTAATATAACACTCCACCAACTCACCCTTAAAGACAGCTTGTTAATATAACACTCCACCAACTCACCCTTAAAGACAGCTTGTTAATATAACACTCCACCAACTCACCCTTAAAGACAGCTTGTTAATATAACACTCTCCCAACCAGGGGCGGACTTGGACATGAATTCGGCCGTTGCATTTTATCCACACCATACCACTTATTTATGCCTTTGGAGTACAAACATTATGTAATAACATTGGGAACATGGTTTTACGTAAATAAATGCTTAATTCTGTGTATTTGATGCTAATGATCCAACGGATATCCTTCTACTAAAGCTTTCAACAAAAAAACGTCAACTCAACCCTTGTATGACATTTTTACCGTAAACTTTTCTTTACGGAAAATATGACAGACAAATAAATAGTGTCATCAACAAAGTGCAAAGGCATATACATACAAATAATGCATTGATGAATCCATCTATCCATATACATAATCCATCTATCTATATACATAATCCATCTATCTATATACATAATCCATCTATCTATATACATAATCCATCTATCTATATACATAATCCCTCTATTTATATACATAATCCATCTATCTATATACATAATCCATCTATCTATATACATAATCCATCTATCTATATACATAATCCATCTATCTATATACATGTCTCTTCGTTCCATTCACCATATAACTATTCATGAACTATTATCAAATTGTTTCAAATCAAAACGCAGAAAGAGTGGTAGAGTTGGTGGGTTAGATTGTGATTGACATGATTTTTAGTGCTCAGCGCTATTATACTTTGCAATTAACGACATTTTCTAAGTTTTCACTGACTAAGTAGCATCTGATAATGTGAGGAAAGTCTCTCTACATCCACTGAGGTAGTGGGGAGGAACCAATGTATCGCTGTAATGTGAACTAAGACTGGCATCCTATCCTGCCTAACTACCCACCAGTCCACTGCACTCACTTCCATAGAGTTTACCTTGTCTTTGCCCATGTATCTGTGCCACTCCTCTGCAGACACCCGGCTAAGAGCAGGGTTGGCATGGACATAGTCCTTAGTGTGGTTTCTTGCTCCAACCACTTGGGCTGGATCTAGAACAGTTAGTGACGTGAACAAGGAAAGACAGTGGTGCTTCTCCAGCCTGGTCTGCAGTTTGATGGAGCATGCTGTCATGGCAGCCTGGTCGACAGTTTGATGGAGCATGCTGTCATGGCAGCCTGGTCTGCAGTTTGATGGAGCATGCTGTCATGGCAGCCTGGTCTGCAGTTTGATGGAGCATGCTGTCATGGCAGCCTGGTCTGCAGTTTGATGGAGCATGCTGTCATGGCAGCCTGGTCTGCAGTTTGATGGAGCATGCTGTCATGGCAGCCTGGTCTGCAGTTTGATGGAGCATGCTGTCATGGCAGCCTGGTCGACAGTTTGATGGAGCATGCTGTCATGGCAGCCTGGTCTGCAGTTTGATGGAGCATGCTGTCATGGCAGCCTGGTCTGCAGTTTGATGGAGCATGCTGTCATGGCAGCCTGGTCTGCAGTTTGATGGAGCATGCTGTCATGGCAGCCTGGTCTGCAGTTTGATGGAGCATGCTGTCATGGCAGCCTGGTCTGCAGTTTGATGGAGCATGCTGTCATGGCAGCCTGGTCTGCAGTTTGATGGAGCATGCTGTCATGGCAGCCTGGAACAACTCAGTGCAGGAGAGCCTGTCTTCCTTCGTTTTATGAGGGTGCCAGTCGTCAGTCCCAGCTGCTCTGCCATACTCAAACTACATTTTCAGGTCCTCCAGCTCGCTGGAGATGTTGTGGGCTGTTGGCACAGAAGTCTCCTCCAGGTTGCTGGAGATGTTGTGGGCTGGCACAGAGGTTGTGGGCTGTTGGCGCAGAGGGCTCCTCCTGCTTGCTGGGCGATGTTGTGGGCTGTTGGCACAGAGGTCTCCTCCTGCTTGATGGGCGATGTTGTGGGCTGTTGGCACAGAGGTCTCCTTCTGCTTGCTGGGCGATGTTGTGGGCTGATGGCACAGAGGTCTCTTCCTGCTTGCTGGGCAATGTTGTGTGCTGGCACAGAGGTTGTGGGCTGTTGGCGCAGAGGTCTCCTCCTGCTTGCTGGGCGATGTTGTGGGCTGTTGGCACAGAGGTCTCCTCCTGCTTGCTGGGCGATGTTGTGGGCTGATGGCACAGAGGTCTCTTCCTGCTTGCTGGGCAATGTTGTGGGCTGGCACAGAGCTTGTGGGCTGTTGGCGCAGAGGTCTCCTCCTGCTTGCTGGGCGATGTTCTGGGCTGAAGGCGCAGAGGTCTCCTCCTGCTTGCTGGGCGATGTTGTGGGCTGTTGGCACAGAGGTCTCCTCCTGCTTGCTGGGCGATGTTGTGGGCTGATGGCACAGAGGTCTCCTCCTGCTTGCTGGGCGATGTTGTGGGCTGATGACACAGAGGTCTCTTCCTGCTTGCCTTGTGTTCCCACCACAGCTCATAAAGGCCTTGGACACACTTGGCCCTTTCTGTTTGTAGTGAAGTCTGTGAGCCTCATCCATGTACTCTGTCAGGTACTCCACAGCACGTATCCAGGAGCCCCACGTGGTCTGCACAGCAAACACAGGAGAATGACCATTATCCAGTATGAATGCGCTCAGCTCCAGATGACACTGGGGAGTCTGACAGAACACCTTCTACACCAGAACACACAGCCTGTTCATGTCCTCAAAACGCCTCTGGAAAAACCTCCATCACCGGGCTCAGGAGATGTGCAAGGCAGGTGACGTGAGTCGCTTACAAAAGCCCACACATTGTTACTCAACCCCATTGTTGTGGAGACAGGGAATTACAACTCTGGGCACAGTGGTAAAGTTCCCTTCATCCAAGAAAGCCTGGTCTCCTACAACAGGTAACTCACCCACTGGCTGGAGTAGAATGGCGAATGCACATATTCCAAATGCATCGGTCATCTCATCAAGAATGTCTTAATGTCTTTCCCTTTACAGCATCTTTGATGTCCTGCTCATATTGTGGATAGCATTTCTCTACACCTGCAATAACATCTGCTAAACATGTGTATGTGAGAAATAAAATTATATTTTGTTTGATTTCATAGTGCTCTGGCAGATGGCGTAGGATCCTCCCTGCTTGCAGTGCTTCTTCAGAAAAGTGAAGAGCTTGGGCCCCTTTTCAAGAGGAATATCTGCTTTAATTTTCTTGTGCAAGATGAACAAGTTCAAGATGAACTCCTTTCTTTCATTTGTGGAGGTGGTCTTTTAACAGACAGAAGGCCAGGGTCTGAGCTCTTGTTTGGAAAGATGTTTTTTATTTTTTTAACAATAATGGTTACATTTAGTAAATGAATCATTCTCAGGTTCAGTTCAATAGCAGGCCTACAGAAAATCTCAAGCTTTTGAAGCTGAGCTCACTCTATCCTTAAGTGACACACGAACACAGCCCATAAACGTGACTGTATGTCTCACACACATAGATTTTCAAAAAATGACAGTTAAACAAATAATTCATACTAAATACAGTGCATTCGGAAAAGTATTCAAATTTTTCCACTGTTTGTTGCTTTACATCGTAATTCTATAATTGATTAAATAAAAATAAAAATCCTCATCAATGTACACACAATACCCTATAATAACAAAGTGGAAAAAGGTTTTTAAAATTGTTGCAATTTTGTTGCAACATACGTTTTCAGACCTCTTGCTATGAGAAGACAACAGAAACTAAGCTCAGGTGCATCTTGTTTCCATTGATCATCCTTGAGATCTTTCTACAACTTGATTGGAGTCCACCTGTGGTAAATTCAATTGATTCGACATGATTTGGAAAGGCACACACCTGTCTATATATATATATACTTTTTTTTATGTAAGCTTTATTTTACTAGGCAAGTCAGTTAGGAACAAATTATTATTTACAATGACGGCCTACACATGTCACGGAACCCTCCGGAACTGCCAATACGCACACCTGGCCTCCATCCCCATTGATCAGTGATTGTATAATGTATGGCACACTGTAATTTGGGTCAATAAAAAACCCTATTACGCATTCCTGTACCTGTCTCCTGATCCCTTTATACCAAAGTGACTACCACAGCCAAACCAGGACAACGCTGGGCCAATTGTGCCCGCCCTATGTGACTCCCAATCACAGCCAGTTGTGATACAGCCTGGATTCGAACCAAGGTGTCTGTAGTGACACCTCAGGCACTGAGATGGAGTGCCTTAGACCGCTGCGCCACTCAGTAGCCCCTATATATGTTTCTGCTGTTGACAGTGCATGTTAGAGCAAAAACCAAGCCATGAGGTTGAAGGAATTATCCATAGAGCTCCTAGACAGGATTGTATCAAGGCACAGATATGGGGAAGGGTACCAAAACATGTCTGGTACATAACATTATCTCAGCTAAAATAGACCTCAGGTGCTCCACTGCAGTTATAACGTCATATGTATTCGATGGACTGCTGACAGTCTTTGCAGAAAAGTCCTCCTCCATCCTCGTAGAGTTCAGCTGGAATTTTTTATAGATTTTAATTTTACCCCCTTTTTCTCCCCAATTTCATGGTATCCAATATTTAGTAGTTACAATCTTGTCTCATCGCTACAACTCCCGTACTGGCTCGGGAGAGACAAAATTCGAGAGCCATGCATCCCCCGAAACACAACCCAACCAAGCCTCACTGCTTCTTAACACAGCGCGCATCCAACCCCGGAAGCCAGACGCACCAATGTGTCGGAGGAAACACGCGCACATGGCGACCTGGTCAGCGTGCACTGCGCCCGGCCCGCCACAGGAGTCGCCAGTGCACGATGAGACAAGGATATCCCTACTGGCCAAACCCTCCCAATCCCGGACGACGCTAGGCCAATTGTGTGTCACCCCATGGACCTCCCGGTCGCGGCTGCGACAGAGCCTGGGCTCGAACCCAGAGCTTCTGGGTTAACTGGGAACTGCGCCACCCGGGAGGCCCAGCTGGAAACTTTCTGGCTCTGTCCCTGGCTGTAATTCTGATCGCCAACTATTTACTCCTCAGCTCCTCTGCTGTTAATCATCACTCTTCATTCACTCCCTGGGCTGTTTGCACCCTTCACCTCTACACAGGGGAGGGGTTAAACACAGGGGAGGGGTTAAACACAGGGGTCAAACACAGGGGTTAAACACAGGGGAGGGGTTAAACACAGAGGAGGGGTTAAACACAGGGGTCAAACACAGGGGTTCAACACAGGGGAGGGGTTAAATACAGGGGTCAAACACAGGGGTCAAACACAGGGGAGGGGCCAAACACAGGGGAGGGGTTAAACACAGGGGTCAAACACAGGGGTTAAACACAGGGGAGGGGTTAAACACAGGGGTCAAACACAGGGGTTAAACACAGGGGAGGGGTTAAACACAGGGGTCAAACACAGGGGTCAAACACAGGGGAGGGGCCAAACACAGGGGAGGGGTTAAACACAGGGGTTAAACACAGGGGTCAAACACAGGGGAGGGGTCAAACACAGGGGTTAAACACAGGGGTCAAACACAGGGGAGGGGTCAAACACAGAGGTTAAACACAGGGGAGGGCTTAAACACAGGGGTTAAACACAGGGGTTAAACACAGGGGTTAATCACAGGGGATTGGTTAAACAGAGGGGGGTGGTTAAGCACAGGGGAGTGGTTAAGCACAGGGGATTGGTTGAACAGAGGGGAGTGGTTAAACACAGGGGAGTGGTTAAACACAGGGGTCAAACATTTTGGTGAGTCAAATAAATCAATCAAAACAGAGAAATAAAATAAAATTCAACAACAGGTACATTTTTATTAAACTTCGCTATCAATTGGCAGATTATTTTTTAGCTTTAGATTTTTGTCAGAGTTGTGCAGATTATGTGCGTGTCTGCCCGTGAGAGACCTATAGGCCTATGCTATCGCAAAGGCTGGTGCGAATTTCACGTGCAACGCTCCATATCTTTGCAAAATAGTTTCTACTGAGATGAACGTCGACAAATAAGAAGAACGACATCAGAAAGATTCCAAAATGTGTCCAATCAGAACGCGTTCTTCTCTTGAGAGGGGAGTGGCTCTCTCGTCACAGCATATATCTTTGTGTGTGTCGATTTCGACCGCCCACTCAACAAAACAATAGTCCAGCCCATCTGGCATTTGCCAGAATTGTCAGATGGCCAATCCGCCCCTGCCACCGACACCCTTAAAGACAGGCATGTTAATAAAATACCCCACCTACCCAGGTGCTCCTAAAGCACCTCTCCATTTTTAGTTCAACCAGTAATTATTTTCTCAGGCATTGTGGTTGAGTGAACGTTGCCAGTTAACCCTTATTGGTGTCATTCACGTTATTACAATCAGATCGTCTTGTCTGGGAAGGAAAGAGACCACTGCATAACAGAACTCATCATCTGTGCTAATGAAATGAGAGGGGGTATATCGATCAGAGGTAGAGTAGGAGAGAGAGATGGAGATGGAGGAGGAGAGAGTACAGTCTAGCACACATGTGAGACAGAAGAGACAGAGAGAGAGACAGAGAGATGGAGGAGGAGGAGGAGATGGAGGAGGTGGAGGAGGAGGAGGAGGAGAGAGTACAGTCTAGCATGCAGACATGTTCAGAGTGCAGAGACAGAGAGAGAGAGAGAGAAATCAAATAGAATGTTGTTCATCTCCTGGGGACAGCAAGAGCAGGCAGACATCCCCCCCTGCAGACGGACACACACATACCGTACCTACACAAGCATCAACAGACACAAGTATTGCCAGACACATAGATAGACACGCCCTACTAGATAGGTCATCAAGACATTGCACAAGGACCTGGTGGGCGTGTGGTATTTCTATGTTGAAGAGGAATACGCTATCATACCCTTATCTCTATGGAAAGGTCTGGTGTCTGAGAGACAGTAGGGTCGTTTATCACTATCTATTGGGCTGAGAGAGAGAGAGAGAGAGAGAGAGAGATAGAGAGAGAGAGAGAGAGAGAGAGAGAGAGAGAGAGAGAGAGAGATATCCTCAACCCAGAGTCTCTCAGAGCGTTCACAGTCAGCCCACTGACACCCCTATCAGACCACAGCAAAATCACAGTCTACTTGATCAGTGCAATACTCAATCATGAGGCATCAAAGCCAGAGGAACTGAGTAACATTAATAAATGCTGTATATGGAAGGAATGCAGTTTGGAAACATACCAAAAAGCAATTAGGCAATAAAAAATTCAAACCTTTTCAGACAAAACCAAATAAAATGAACAACAATTACAAATGGTTTGATGAAGAATGCAAAAATCTAAGAAAGAAATTGAGAAACCTGTCCAACCAAAAACATAGAGTCACGGAAAATCTGAGTCTACGCCTTCACTATGGTGAATCACTAAAACAATACAGAAATACACTACGGAAAAAGAAGGAACAGAATGTCAGAAATCAGCTCAATGTGATTGAAGAATCCATAGACTCTAACCACTTCGGGGAAAATTGCAAAACACTAAACAAACAACAGCACAAATTATCTATCCAAAATGGAGATGTATGGGTAAACCACTTCTCCAATCTTTTTGGCTCTATAACAAAGAACAAAGAGCAAAAACATATACATGATCAAATACAAATCTTAGAATCAACTATTAAAGACTACCATAACCCACTGGATTCTCCAATTACAATGAATGAGCTGCTACAGGACAAAACAGAAACCCTCCAACCCAAAAAGGCCTGTGGTGTTGATGGTATTCTCAGTGAAATGATCAAATATACAGACAACAAATTCCAATTGGATATACTAAAACACTTTAACATCATCCTTAGCTCTGGCATCTGCCCCAATATTTGGAACCGAGGACTGATCACCCCAATCCACAAAAGAGGAGACAAATTTGACCCCAATAACTACCGTGGGATATGCGTCAACAGCAACCTTGGGAAAATCCTCTGCATTATCATTAACAGCAGACTCATACATTTCCTCAGTGAAAACAATGTACTGAGCAAATGTCAAATTGGCTGTTTACCAAATTACCGTACGACAGACCACGTATTCACCCTGCACACCCTATTTGACAAACAAACAAACCAAATCAAAGGCAAACTCTTCTCATGCTTTGTTGATTTAAAAAAAATCCTTTGACTCAATTTCCCCCGAGGGTCTGGAAAACAAAATGATGGAAAGTAGTGTTGGGGGTAAAACATACGACATTATAAAATCTATGTACACAAACAAGAAGTGTGCGGTTAAAATTGGCAAAAACAAAAACATTTCTTCCCACAGGGCCGTGGGGTGAGACAGGGCTGCAGCTTAAGCCCCACCCTCTTCAACATATATATCAACGAATTGGCGCGGGCACTAGAAAAGTCTGCAGCACCCGGCCTCACCCTACTAGAATCTGAAGTCAAATGTCTACTGTTTGCTGATGATCTGGTGCTTCTGTCACCAACCAAGGAGGACCTACAGCAGCACCTAGATCTTCTGCAAAGATTCTGCCAGACCTGGGCCCTGACAGTAAATATCAGTAAGACCAAAATAATGGTGTTCCAAAAAAGGTCCAGTTGCCAGGACCACAAATACAAATTCCATTTCGACACTGTTGCCCTAGAACACACAAAAAACTATACATACCATCAGCGCCACAGGTAACTTCCATAAAGCTGTGAATGATCTGGGAGACAAGACAAGAAGGGCATTCTTGCCATCAAAAGGAACATAAAATTCAACATACCAATTAGGATCTGGCTAAAAAATACGTGAATCGGTTATTGAACCCATTGCCCTTTATGGTTGTGAGGTCTGGGGTCCGCTCACCAACCAAGAATTCACTAAATGGGACAAACACCAAATTGAGACTCTGCATGCAGAATTCAGCAAAAATATCCTCCATGTACCACCAAAATGAATTAGGCCGATACCCGCTAATGATCAAAATCCAGGAAAAAGCGGTTAAATTCTACAATCATCTAAAAGGAAGCGATTCCCAAACCGTCCATAACAAAGCTATCACCTACAGAGAGATGAACCTGGAACCCTAAGCAAGCTGGTCCTGGGGTTCTGTTCACAAACACAAACAGACCCCACAGAGCCCCAGGACAGCAACAGAATTAGACCCAACCAAATCATGAGAAAACAAAAAGATAATTACTTGACACATTGGAAAGAATTAACAAAAAAACTGAGCAAACTAGAATGCTATTTGGCCCTAAACAGAGAGTACACAGTGGCAGAATACCTGACCACTGTGACTGACCCAAACTTAAGGAAGCTTTGACAATGTACAGACTCAGTGAGCATAGCCTTGCTAATGAGAAAGGCCACCATAGGCAGACCTGGCTCTCAGGAGAAGACAGGCTATATGCTCACTGCCCACAAAATGAGGTGGAAACTAAGCTGCACTTCCTAACCTCCTGCCCAATGTATGACCATATTAGAGAGACATATTTCCCTCAAATTACACAGACACACAAAGAATTCGAAAACAAACCCCGGTTTTGATAAAATCCCATATCTATTGGGTGAAACACCAAAGTGTGCTATCACCACAGTGGGTGTACTCACTTTTGTTGCCAGCGGTAGACATTAATGGCTGTGTGTTGAGTTATTTTGAGGGGACAGCAAATTTACACTGTTATACAAGCTGTACACTCACTACTTTATAATGTAGCAAAGTGTCATTTCTTCAGTGTTGTCACATGAAAAGACATACTCAAATATTTACAAAAATGTGAGGGGTGTACTCACTTTTGTGATATACTGTATGTTTCCCATGCCAATAACGCCCCTTGAATTGAATTGCATTGATTGAATTGTATTTGGAGAGAGAGAGTCACAGAGAGAGAGAGAGAGAGAGAGAGAGAGAGAGAGAGAGAGAGGGATTGAATTGCGGTTGGAGTGAGACACACAGAGAGAGAGAGAGAGAGAGAGACAAAAAGAAAGAGAGAGAGAGAGAGAGAGAGAGAGAGAGAGACACAGCGAGAGAGAGAGAGCTAGAGAGTGAGATAGAATTGCATTGAGAGAGATATATTGTCCGGGTTTCTTTAGGGAGAAAACAGGCACATCGTAATCTTCTAAAACAGGGAAAGGCAGAGTCAGCCAGATTAGGCAAGTAGAAAGGTAAACCTGAAATAATGTAGTAGTAGTAGAATTCTTAATAATGCAGTTTGTTGGTTGGCCCTGCTGAGAGGAAGAAAATGCTGAGGATGCACTGTGCTGACCCATATACACTACCTGCTCTGAGGCAATATCTCTCTCTCTCTCTCTCTCTCTCTCTTCATACATCCATCCATCTCTCTCTCTGTGTCTTTCTCCCCACCTCTCTCTCTCTTTCTCTCACACTCTCCCTCCCTCTACCTCTACCTCTCAATCTCTCTCTCTCTCTCTCTCTCTCTCTCTCTCTCTCTCTCTTTCCCTCTCTCTCTCTCTCTGTCTCTCATTTTCCCTGCCCTCTCTCTCTCTTTCTCTCACACTCCCCCCTCTACCTCTTTCTCTCTCTCTCTCTCGCTCTCTATATCTTATTCTCTCTGCTTATTGTTTAAGAATGCACTTCCCATTCCCTCTATTTCTTTTCCCAGTCTTTTATCACCTGAGCCTCTTTTTTCCATTTCCATTTTCTCCTCTTTGACAATAAAACAGGTTTAATCCATTACTTGTGTGGTCAGGAAAATGCGTGTCGGCTGGGGTACCATTCCACCTACCCCTGTATAAAATCAATGAATGACTATCCACTTGCCAAGAGATTAGCTGATGATACAGTTGTCAATAGATTTGACAGGGGAAGTGGTTGACAAATGATGTACCACTGATAAAAACAGCACCACGTTTTGATCTGGATACCGGATAATACAGACCAACATTTTGTCAACAGCTCTTGCATGCTGGTTACCTACATGACCAATTTATTTCTCCCCACTTTAGGAGAGGAAAACACAATAAAACACTAGTAGTGCCTTTCCTATCCTATAACTTCCATTCAAATCACTTCCCACGTGTAATACGAATCCTTCCACTCACCCTCATCATCGTCCAATGACATGCAGGTATGGACGCACCGTACTTAAGATGTCATAATGCATGAGGGTTCCACGGTGGGCCCTGTTAGTGCCTGACCAAAACCCAAGAGGACCCGCACCTTGTTTTCGCCAGTGTGACTTTTGGAGTTGGTGACAAAACTTCATATACAGATCAAAACACTCGGCACAGCTAGACAGAGCTCGTCTGCTCACCACTGTATCATTAGCTGAGATCAAAGGAGAGCGTTGATTAACTAACGAAATGCCACAGACTCAGCGCAGTTATATCAGTCTTGTTATAATGGGGCGGCAGGGTAGCCTATTGGTTAGAGTGTTGGACTAGTATCTGGAAGGTTGCAAGTTCAAACCCCCGAGCTGACAAGGTACAAATCTGTCACTCTGCCACTGAACCAGGCATTTAACCCACTGTTCCTAGGCCGTCATTGAAAATAAGAATTTGTTCTTAACTGACTTGCCTAGTTAAATAAAGATAAACATTTTTTTACAAAAAATAATGTGAACATGAGTAAAACATACAGGCCGCAATGACAAGCAAATACATGCATTATTCACGGTTCAAAATGACACATACGACGAAGAACTCAAACATATTGTATAATCAGAGGAACAATAAGCATGATTATGCATAGCTGTGGTAGGCAGATGTAATAGTAGCTCATTCTATGTGAAGAGAATGTGAAATCTATATCCTAACCAAAAACAATGGCATTGGTTTTGTGGCCACAGCCGTTCTCTAACTCAGACTGTCTTTGTGGGTCTGTTGGCCTTTTGTTTTTGGTAGAGGGAAAGGGGGGCAAAGCGTATAATTACAAAGACAGACTTATTTTCTGCTTGACAGCATCCTCCCAATTATAGTTTCTGCTTCAAGAAGAAAAGGGAGATTGAGAACCATTTAACTCCAGCTATAGAGCTAGTAGTGGGATTAAACCTCCAGCTATAGAGCTAGTAGTAGGATTATACCTCCAGCTATAGAGCTGGTAGTGGGATTAAACCTCCAGTTTTAGAGCTAGTAGTGGGATTAAACCTCCAGCTACAGAGCTGGTAGTGGGATTAAACCTCCAGCTATAGAGCTGGTAGTGGGATTAAACCTCCAGTTTTAGAGCTAGTAGTGGGATTAAACCTCCAGCTATAGAGCTGGTAGTGGGATTAAACCTCCAGTTTCAGAGCTAGTCGTGGGATTAAACATCCAGCAATAGAGCTGGTAGTGGGATTAAACCTCCAGTTTTAGAGCTAGAAGTGGGATTAAACCTCCAGCTATAGAGCTGGTAGTGGGATTAAACCTCCAGTTTTAGAGCTAGTAGTGGGATTAAACCTCCAGCTATAGAGCTAGTAGTGGGATTAAACCTCCAGCTATAGAGCTGGTAGTGGGATTACACCTCCAGCTATAGAGCTAGTAGTGGGATTAAACCTCCAGCTATAGAGCTAGTAGTGGGATTAAACCTCCAGCTATAGAGCTGGTAGTGGGAATAAACCTCTAGTTTTAGAGCTAGTAGTGGGATTAAACCTCCAGCTATAGAGCTGGCAGTGGGATTAAACCTCCAGATATAGAGCTGGTAGTGTGATTAAACCTCCAGCTATAGAGCTAGTAGTGGGATTAAACCTCCAGTTTTAGAGCTAGTAGTGGGATTAGACCTCCAGCTATAGAGCTGGTAGTGGGATTAAACCTCCAGCTATAGAGCTGGTAGTGGGATTAAACCTCCAGCTATAGAGCTAGTAGTAGGATTATACCTCCAGCTTCAGAGCTAGTAGTGGGATTATACCTTCAGCTTCAGAGCTAGTAGTGGGATTATACCTCCAGCTATAGAGCTAGTAGTGGGATTATACCTCCACCTTTACAGCTAGTAGTGGAATTAAACCTCCAGCCAGTTTTAGAGCTAGTAGTCTGATTATACCTCCAGCTATAGAGTTAGTAGTGGAATTAAACCTCCAGACAGTTTTAGAGCTAGTAGTGGGATTATACCTCCACCTTTACAGCTAGTAGTGGAATTAAACCTCCAGCCAGTTTTAGAGCTAGTAGTCTGATTATACCTCCAGCTATAGAGCTAGTAGTGGGATTATACCTCCAGCTATAGAGCTAGTAGTGGAATTATACCTCCAGCTATAGAGATAGTATTGGGATTATACCTCCAGTTGTAGAGCTAGTAGTGGGATTATACCTCCAGCTATAGAGCTAGTAGTGGGATTATACCTCCAGCTATAGAGATAGTAGTGGGATTATACCTCCAGTTGTAGAGCTAGTAGTGGGATTATACCTCCAGCTATAGAGCTAGTAGTGGGATTATACCTCCAGTTGTAGAGCTAGTAGTGGAATTATACCTCCAGGTTATTAGTAATCCTATACTTCCAGGTTTAGAGCTTGTTTTTACAATGTTTTATATCTTCACTATTGTCCAGGAGTTTTTATTCCCACAACCTCCAAGAAACTGTTCTTTGTATAGTACAACACATTAAATAACACCTGCTCTTTCCATGAAATACACTGACCAGATGAATCCAGGTGACATCTATGATCCCTTGTTGATGTCATTTGTTAAATCCACTTCAATCACGGTAGATGAAGTGGAGGAGACAGGTTTAATGACGGATTTTTAAACCTTGATACAATGAGACATGGATTGTGTACATCTGCCATTCAGAGGCTGATTCAGTGAGACATAATATGTACATGCTTTTGAAAGTGTTATGGCAATAGATGGCCAGGCTCACTGGTTTGAGTGTGTCAAGAACTGCAATGCTGCTGAATTTTTGGCGTCAACATGGACCATCTTCCCTGTGGTACGCTTTCAACACATTGTAGAGTCCGCTTCACCGCTTAACCCCGAGACAAAACCTGCATCCCTCAACACCCTAGCCAACAGCTTCACCCCTTAACCCCGAGACAAAACCTGCATCCCTCAACACCCTAGCCAACAGCTTCACCCCTTAACCCCGAGACAAAACCTGCATCCCTCAACACCCTAGCCAACAGCTTCACCCCTTAACCCTTAGACATAACCTGCATCCCTCAACACCCTAGCCAACAGCTTCACCCCTTAACCCCGAGACAAAACCTGCATCCCTCAACACCCTAGCCAACAGCTTCACCCCTTAACCCCGAGACAAAACCTGCATCCCTCAACACCCTAGCCAACAGCTTCACCCCTTAACCCCGAGACAAAACCTGCATCCCTCAACACCCTAGCCAACAGCTTCACCCCTTAACCCCGAGACAAAACCTGCATCCCTCAACACCCTAGCCAACAGCTTCACCCCTTAACCCCGAGACAAAACCTGCATCCCTCAACACCCTAGCCAACAGCTTCACCCCTTAACCCCGAGACAAAACCTGCATCCCTCAACACCCTAGCCAACAGCTTCACCCCTTAACCCCGAGACAAAACCTGCATCCCTCAACACCCTAGCCAACAGCTTCACCCCTTAACCCCGAGACAAAACCTGCATCCCTCAACACCCTAGCCAACAGCTTCACCTCTTAACCCTTAGACATAACCTCCATCCCTCAACACCCTAGCCAACAGCTTCACCCCTTAACCCCGAGACAAAACCTGCATCCCTCAACACCCTAGCCAACAGCTTCACCCCTTAACCCCGAGACAAAACCTGCATCCCTCAATGTCCTAGCAAACGGCTTCACCCCTTAACCCTTAGAGAAAACCTGCATCCCTCAACGTCCTAGCCAAAAGCTTCACCCCTTGACCCTTAGAGAAAACCTGCATCCCTCAACACCCTAGCCAAAAGCTTCACCCCTTAACCCTTAGACATAACCTGCATCCCTCAACGTCCTAGCCAAAAGCTTCACCCCTTGACCCTTAGAGAAAACCTGCATCCCTCAACACCCTAGCCAAAAGCTTCACCCCTTAACCCCGAGACAAAACCTGCATCCCTCAATGTCCTAGCAAACGGCTTCACCCCTTAACCCTTAGAGAAAACCTGCATCCCTCAACACCCTAGCCAACAGCTTCACCCCTTAACCCTTAGACATAACCTGCATCCCTCAACACCCTAGCCAACAGCTTCACCCCTTAACCCCTAGACATAACCTGCATCCCTCAACACCCTAGCCAACAGCTTCACCCCTTAAAACTTCTTATGGCTGGTATTGAGTAGCTTGGATGAATAAGATGCCCAGAGTAAACTGCCTGCTACTCAGTACCAGAAGCTAAGGTATGCATATTATTAGTATATTTGGATGGAAAACACTCTGAACCTTCTAAAACTGTTTGAATGTTGTCTGTGAGTATAACATAACTCATATGGCAGGCAAAAACCTGAGAAAAAAATCCAAACAAGAATTTGGAAATCTGAGGTTTGTAGTTTTTCAACTCATTTCCTATTGAATACACAGTGTCTATGGGGTCATGTTGCACTTCCTAAGGCTTCCACTAGATGTCAACAGTCTTTAGAACCTTGTTTTATGCTTCTACTGTGAAGTGGGGGCGAATGAGAGGGGAATGAGTCAGAGGTCTGCCAGAGAGGCATGAGCTGCCTACACACCTTCACGTGAGAGATTGCTTTCCATTGCAATTCTACAGACAAAGGAATTTGCCGGTTGAATCATTATTGAAGATTTATGATAAAAACATCCTAAAGATTGATTCTATACATCGTTTGACATGTTTCTACGAACTGTAACAGAACTTTTTTACTTTTCGCCTGCTTTTTGTGCTTCCTCTCTTTGGCTGGAAAAATGGCTGTGTTTTTCTGTGACTTGGCTCTGACCTAACATAATCGTTTGGTGTGCTTTCGCTGTAAAGCCTTTTTGAAATCGGACACTGTGGTGAGATTAACAAGAAGTGTATCTTTAAAATTGTGTAAAATACTTGTATGTTTGAGGAATTTTAATTATGACATTTTTGTTGTTTGAATTTGGCGCCCTGCACTTTCACTGGCTGTTGTCATATCGATCCCGTTAGCAGGACCTCAGCCCAAAGAGGTTTTAACCCCTTTGCCAACAACGTCATCTCTTAACCCCCTTGACAAAAGTAGAGCAGTGAGATGAGGGGAGAGCAGAGGAGAAAGGGAGGAAGGCAAAGGAGGGAGGAGGGATCAGCCTGCGAATTGCTGATGTCTAGCACTGGGAGGCTCATGGGTGGGAGAGAGAGAGAGAGAGAGAGAGAGAGAGAGAGAGAGAGAGAGAGAGAGAGAGAGATTGTCTGTGTTTCTTTGGGGAGAAAAACGGCACATCGTAATCTTCTAAAACAGAGAAAGGCAGAGTCAGCCAAAATAGGCAAGTACAAAAGGTAAACCTAAAAATAAGTTTATACTGCCTTTACACTCCAGTCTCATCACTCACAAAGCAGAACTCAGCGATACGAAGTGAAAGGCATTAACAAAAACACCAAATGCTACAGGAGGACCGGACTGTATTGCTAAATGTAAACTCTGCTTAAATTAGATCCAATCCACCTTTTAATACAGAGGTCAGGCATTTGAATGCAACTTCAATCTTTTAGCTTAGTTTAAAGCTATTAACAGACAATAAACACAACACCTTCTAGCCCACATTCCATGTTAGCTGAGACAACAATTGTCTGTGGGTGGGCAATAGAGTGTACCGATCGGAGCCATGTTACAATTCCCACTAAGTGGGTTAAACTTATTAGCACGATACTTTGAGAGTTTGCCATTCACGCCACCGACCATGGTTCCCTGCTCTGGAGTTCACTACAGTATATTGAAATGAATTGAAGTTGCGGCTGCAGGCTCCCAGTGATTTCTCCCCGGGCCGTCAGAACGTTTTTCCTGCCCTGTCGTTGTCCACCATCTTCCCTTCCACCTGACTGCTCTCATCCGCTTTCTGTTTTGAAAAACTCAAGCCAGCGCCGACTCATGCATATGTTATTTGGCCATGAAAAGGTAGCTTATTAATATAATATTGCATTCTTTACCAACTCATGAATAAGTAATGTGCGCCTCGCAAGGGTACAGTATGTCAGGGGAGAGGAGGAAGCACAGCCGGGGTTGTAACACCCGTAGCTCCAGTCGAACTGCGGAACAGGCTGGTCTGTTCCCCTTAAGGAGGACATTCCGTCCTGGTTATGTACCTGCAACTCAGCTCCCAGAGGGCTCGGTGGATTCAGACACACACAGCAGAAAATATAACCCAGTAGAACAGTGGGAGAAACTCACAAACAAGAAAACTTTTCAAGAGCTCAAAATTAATCAGCACCAGAACTGGCGGCAATTCACTAAGGGGGCAGTTGAAATCGGTGAGGGGGCACCATTTTGTGGATATCTTGCATTGGAATTGTATTGAATTCTCCTTTTATCACAACATACCAACATAAACATAAAGTTCAAAGAGTCTCCGAGACCATTGACTGAATGGTTTTGAAACCACGGGTTGTAAGTAGCCTGTAGCCTGTCTGTACTGGGTTGCACAGGACAATGGACAGCACCCTACACACTAAAGTAAGGCCCTATTGGTAATGAATATAGGCTACAGGATAATAATTCACCCGAACGGAAACAGATGTGAATGCAACCGTACACACAGCTGTCTTACCAAAATAACGCAAACTAAATGCTGAACATAGAGCTTAGATATTCATATCCAAACTAAATTCTGAATAGCAGTAGTTTGACTTAGAATATCGAAAACTGCGAATCAATGAATGTGAAGAGGACTAAACAGCGGAACCAAGTAGTCCTAGAAAACAAAACATGAAAACGATGAAGGCATGACACACTATATTTAGGCTAGTTAACAGCAAAAAACACAGTAAACAAAAAGTTAAGGGGATCCAAATAACCAAAACATAGCCCACATCCTACAGCCTACCACAGTGGGATGGATCCTACAGTCTACCACAGTGGGATGGATCCTACAGCCTACCACAGTGGGATGGATCCTACAGCCTACCACAGTGGGATGGATCCTACAGCCTACCACAGTGGGATACATTCTACAGCCTACCACAGTGGGATGGATCCTACAGCCTACAGCCTACCACAGTGGGATGGAACCTACAGCCTACCACAGTGAGATGGAACCTACAGCCTACCACAGTGAGATGGATCCTACAGCCTACCACAGTGGGATACAGTCTACAGCCTACTACAGTGGGATGGAACCTACAGCCTACTACAGTGGGATACAGTCTACAGCCTACTACAGTGGGATGGAACCTACAGCCTACCACAGTGGGATACAGTCTACAGCCTACTACAGTGGGATGGAACCTACAGCCTACTACAGTGAGATGGAACCTACAGCCTACCACAGTGGGATGGAACCTACAGCCTACTACAGTGAGATGGAACCTACAGCCTACTACAGTGAGATGGAACCTACAGCCTACTACAGTGGGATGGATCCTGCAGCCTACCACAGTGGGATGGAACCTACAGCCTACCACAGCGAGATGGAACCTACAGCCTACCACAGTGAGATACAGTCTACAGCCTACTACAGTGGGATACAGTCTACAGCCTACCACAGGGAGATACAGTCTACAGTCTACAGCCTACCACAGGGAGATACAGTCTACAGTCTACAGCCTACCACATGGAGATACAGTCTACAGCCTACCACAGTGAGATGGATCCTACAGCCTACCACAGTGAGATGGATCCTACAGCCTACCACAGTGAGATGGATCCTACAGCCTACCACAGTGAGATGGATCCTACAGTCTACCACAGTGGGATGGAACCTACAACCTACCACAGTGAGATGGAACCTACAGCCTACAGCCTACCACAGTGGGATGGATCCTACAGCCTACAGCCTACCACAGTGGGATGGAACCTACAGCCTACCACAGTGAGATGGAACCTACAGCCTACCACAGTGAGATGGATCCTACAGCCTACCACAGTGGGATACAGTCTACAGCCTACTACAGTGGGATGGAACCTACAGCCTACTACAGTGGGATACAGTCTACAGCCTACTACAGTGGGATGGAACCTACAGCCTACCACAGTGGGATACAGTCTACAGCCTACTACAGTGGGATGGAACCTACAGCCTACTACAGTGAGATGGAACCTACAGCCTACCACAGTGGGATGGAACCTACAGCCTACTACAGTGAGATGGAACCTACAGCCTACTACAGTGAGATGGAACCTACAGCCTACTACAGTGGGATGGATCCTGCAGCCTACCACAGTGGGATGGAACCTACAGCCTACCACAGCGAGATGGAACCTACAGCCTACCACAGTGAGATACAGTCTACAGCCTACTACAGTGGGATACAGTCTACAGCCTACCACAGGGAGATACAGTCTACAGTCTACAGCCTACCACAGGGAGATACAGTCTACAGTCTACAGCCTACCACATGGAGATACAGTCTACAGCCTACCACAGTGAGATGGATCCTACAGCCTACCACAGTGAGATGGATCCTACAGCCTACCACAGTGAGATGGATCCTACAGCCTACCACAGTGAGATGGATCCTACAGTCTACCACAGTGGGATGGAACCTACAACCTACCACAGTGAGATGGAACCTACAGCCTACAGCCTACCACAGTGGGATGGATCCTACAGCCTACCACAGTGGGATGGATCCTACAGCCTACCACAGTGAGATGGAACCTACAGCCTACAGCCTACCACAGTGGGATGGATCCTACAGCCTACCACAGTGGGATGGATCCTACAGCCTACCACAGTGAGATGGATCCTACAGCCTACCACAGTGAGATGGAACCTACAGTCTACAGCCTACAGCCTACCACAGTGAGATGGAACCTACAGTCTACAGCCTACAGCCTACCACAGTGAGATGGAACCTACAGTCTACAGCCTACAGCCTACCACAGTGAGATGGATCCTACAGCCTACCACAGTGGGATGGATCCTACAGCCTACCACAGTGAGATGGAACCTACAGCCTAGCACAGTGGGATGGAACCTACAGCCTACAGCCTACCACAGTGGGATGGATCCTACAGTCTACAGCCTACAGCCTACCACAGTGAGATGGAACCTACAGCCTACAGCCTACCACAGTGGGATGGATCCTACAGCCTACCACAGTGGGATGGATCCTACTGCCTACCACAGTGAGATGGAACCTACAGCCTACAGCCTACCACAGCGAGATGGATCCTACAGCCTACCACAGTGGGATGGATCCTAAAGCCTACCACAGTGGGATGGAACCTACAGACTACCACAGTGGGATGGAACCTACAGCCTACCACAGTGAGATGGAACCTACAGTCTACAGCCTACAGCCTACCACAGTGAGATGGAACCTACAGCCTACCACAGTGAGATGGAACCTACAGCCTACCACAGTGGGATGGATCCTACAGCCTACCACAGTGAGATGGAACCTACAGTCTACAACAGTGAGATGGATCCTACAGCCTACCACAGTGAGATGGAACCTACAGCCTACCACAGCGAGATGGATCCTACAGCCTACCACAGTGGGATGGAACCTACAGCCTACCACAGTGAGATGGAACCTACAGTCTACTACAGTGAGATACAGTCTACAGCCTACCACAGTTAGATGGATCCTACAGCCTACCACAGCGAGATGGATCCTACAGCCTACCACAGTGGGATGGAACCTACAGCCTACCACAGTGAGATGGAACCTACAGTCTACTACAGTGAGATACAGTCTACAGCCTACCACAGTTAGATGGATCCTACAGCCTACCACAGTGAGATGGAACCTACAGCCTACAGCCTACCACAGTGGGATGGATCCTACAGCCTACCACAGTGGGATGGATCCTACAGCCTACCACAGTGAGATGGAACCTACAGCCTACAGCCTACCACAGTGGGATGGATCCTACAGCCTACCACAGTGGGATGGATCCTACAGCCTACCACAGTGAGATGGATCCTACAGCCTACCACAGTGAGATGGAACCTACAGTCTACAGCCTACAGCCTACCACAGTGAGATGGAACCTACAGTCTACAGCCTACAGCCTACCACAGTGAGATGGAACCTACAGTCTACAGCCTACAGCCTACCACAGTGAGATGGATCCTACAGCCTACCACAGTGGGATGGATCCTACAGCCTACCACAGTGAGATGGAACCTACAGCCTAGCACAGTGGGATGGAACCTACAGCCTACAGCCTACCACAGTGGGATGGATCCTACAGTCTACAGCCTACAGCCTACCACAGTGAGATGGAACCTACAGCCTACAGCCTACCACAGCGAGATGGATCCTACAGCCTACCACAGTGGGATGGATCCTAAAGCCTACCACAGTGGGATGGAACCTACAGACTACCACAGTGGGATGGAACCTACAGCCTACCACAGTGAGATGGAACCTACAGTCTACAGCCTACAGCCTACCACAGTGAGATGGAACCTACAGCCTACCACAGTGAGATGGAACCTACAGCCTACCACAGTGAGATGGAACCTACAGCCTACCACAGTGGGATGGATCCTACAGCCTACCACAGTGAGATGGAACCTACAGTCTACAACAGTGAGATGGATCCTACAGCCTACCACAGTGAGATGGAACCTACAGCCTACCACAGCGAGATGGATCCTACAGCCTACCACAGTGGGATGGAACCTACAGCCTACCACAGTGAGATGGAACCTACAGTCTACTACAGTGAGATACAGTCTACAGCCTACCACAGTTAGATGGATCCTACAGCCTACCACAGTGAGATGGATCCTACAGCCTACCACAGTGGGATGGAACCTACAGCCTACCACAGTGAGATGGAACCTACAGCCTACATTTACATTTACATTTAAGTCATTTAGCAGACGCTCTTATCCAGAGCGACTTACAAATTGGGGCGTTCACCTTAAGACATCTAGTGGAACAGCCACTTTACAATAGTGCATCTAAGTCTTTTTAGGGGGGGGTGAGAAGGATTACTTTATCCTATCCTAGGTATTCCTGAAAGAGGTGGTGTTTCAGGTGTCTCCGGAAGGTGGTGATTGACTCCGCTGTCCTGGCGTCGTGAGGGAGTTTGTTCCACCATTGGGGGGCCAGAGCAGCGAACAGTTTTGACTGGGCTGCGCGGGAACTGTACTTCCTCAGTGGTAGGGAGGCGAGCAGGCCAGAGGTGGATGAACGCAGTGCCCTTGTTTGGGTGTAGGGCCTGATCAGAGCCTGGAGGTACTGAGGTGCCGTTCCCCACACAGCTGTTCCCCTCACAGCTCCGTAGGCAAGCACCATGGTCTTGTAGCGGATGCGAGCTTCAACTGGAAGCCAGTGGAGAGAGCGGAGGAGCGGGGTGACGTGAGAGAACTTGGGAAGGTTGAACACCAGACGGGCTGCGGCGTTCTGGATGAGTTGTAGGGGTTTAATGGCACAGGCAGGGAGCCCAGCCAACAGCGAGTTGCAGTAATCCAGACGGGAGATGACAAGTGCCTGGATTAGGACCTGCGCTGCTTCCTGTGTGAGGCAGGGTCGTACTCTGCGGATGTTGTAGAGCATGAACCTACAGGAACGGGCCACCGCCTTGATGTTAGTTGAGAACGACAGGGTGTTGTCCAGGATCACGCCAAGGTTCTTAGCGCTCTGGGAGGAGGACACAATGGAGTTGTCAACCGTGATGGCGAGATCATGGAACGGGCAGTCCTTCCCCGGGAGGAAGAGCAGCTCCGTCTTGCCGAGGTTCAGCTTGAGGTGGTGATCCGTCATCCACACTGATATGTCTGCCAGACATGCAGAGATGCGATTCGCCACCTGGTCATCAGAAGGGGGAAAGGAGAAGATTAATTGTGTGTCGTCTGCATAGCAATGATAGGAGAGACCATGTGAGGTTATGACAGAGCCAAGTGACTTGGTGTATAGCGAGAATAGGAGAGGGCCTAGAACAGAGCCCTGGGGGACGCCAGTGGTGAGAGCGTGTGGTGAGGAGACAGATTCTCGCCACGCCACCTGGTAGGAGCGACCTGTCAGGTAGGACGCAATCCAAGCGTGGGCCGCGCCGGAGATGCCCAACTCGGAGAGGGTGGAGAGGAGGATCTGATGGTTCACAGTATCGAAGGCAGCCGATAGGTCTAGAAGGATGAGAGCAGAGGAGAGAGAGTTAGCTTTAGCAGTGCGGAGCGCCTCCGTGATACAGAGAAGAGCAGTCTCAGTTGAATGACTAGTCTTGAAACCTGACTGATTTGGATCAAGAAGGTCATTCTGAGAGAGATAGCGGGAGAGCTGGCCAAAAAGAAAAGAAAGGATCCTACAGCCTACCACAGTGGGATGGATCCTACAGTCTACAGCCTACCACAGCGAGATGGATCCTACAGCCTACCACAGTGAGATGGAACCTACAGCCTACAGCCTACCACAGCGAGATGGATCCTACAGCCTACCACAGTGAGATGGATCCTACAGCCTACCACAGTGAGATGGAACCTACAGCCTACCACAGTGAGATGGAACCTACAGCCTACCACAGTGAGATGGATCCTACAGCCTACCACAGTGAGATGGATTCTACAGCCTACCACAGTGAGATGCAGTCTACAGTCTACAGCCTACTACAGTGAGAGCCCTCTTTGCGAGCCCTGGATTGGTGGAAGCTCCGGACTGGAGGCCGTCGCTGAAGGCTCCGGACTGGAGGCCGTTGATGGAGGCTTCCTGCTATGACTCCTCACTGCAGGCCTCGTGCCATGGATCACTACTGGAGGCTTCGTGCCATAGATCATCACTGGGGGCTTCTTGGCATGGACCATCACTGGAGAATTCTTGCCGTGGATCATCACTGGAGGCTTCGTGCCATTGATCATCACTGGAGGTTCCGTGCCATGGATCATCACTGGAGGCTTCTTGCCATGGATCATCACTGGAGGCTTCTTGCCGTGGATCATCACTGGAGGCATGGTGCCATGGATCATCACTGAAGGCTTCGTGCCAAGGATCATCACTGGAGGCTTCATGCCATGGATCATCACTGGAGGTTCCGTGCCATGGATCATCACTGGAGGCTTCATGCCATGGATCATCACTGGGGGCTTCTTGGCATGGATCATCACTGTAGACATCTTGCCATGGATCATCACTGGAGGCTTCGTGCCATGGATCATCACTGGAGGTTTTGTGCCATGGATCATCACTGTGGGCTTCTTGGCATGGATCATCACTGGAGGTCCCGTGCCATGGATCATCACTGGAGGCTTCATGCCATGGATCATCACTGGAGGTTTTGTGCCATGGATCATCACTGGGGGATTCTTGGCATGGATCATCACTGTAGACATCTTGCCATGGATCATCACTGGGGGCTTCGTGACATGGATCATCACTGGAGGCATGGTGCCATGGATCATCACTGGAGGTTTCATGCCATGGATCATCAATGGAGGCTTCATGCCATGGATCATCACTGGAGGTTTCGTGCCATGGATCACTACTGGGGGCTTCTTGGCATGGATCCTCACTGGAGACTTCTTGCCATGGATCCTCACTGGAGGCTTTGTGCCATGGATCATCACTGGAGGTGCCGTGCCATGGATCATCACTGGAGGCTTCTTGCCATGGATCATCACTGGAGGCGTCGTGCCATGGATCATCACTGGAGGCTTCTTGGCATGGATCATCACTGTAGACATCTTGCCATGGATCATTACTGGAGGCTTCGTGCCATGGATCATCACTGGAGGTTCCGTGCCATGGATCATCACTGGAGGCTTCATGCCATGGATCATCACTGGAGGTTTTGTGCCATGGATCATCACTGGGGGCTTCTTGGCATGGATCATCACTGGAGACTTCTTGCCATGGATCATCACTTGAGGGATGGTGCCATGGATCATCACTGGAGGCTTCGTGCCAAGGATCATCACTGGAGGCTTCATGCCATGGATCATCACTGGAGGTTTTGTGCCATGGATCATCACTGGGGGCTTCTTGGCATGGATCATCACTGTAGACATCTTGCCATGGATCATCACTGGGGGCTTCGTGACATGGATCATCACTGGAGGCATGGTGCCATGGATCATCACTGGAGGTTTCATGCCATGGATCATCAATGGAGGCTTCATGCCATGGATCATCACTGGAGGTTTCGTGCCATGGATCACTACTGGGGGCTTCTTGGCATGGATCCTCACTGGAGACTTCTTGCCATGGATCCCCACTGGAGGCTTTGTGCCATGGATCATCACTGGAGGTGCCGTGCCATGGATCATCACTGGAGGCTTCTTGCCATGGATCATCACTGGAGGCTTTGTGCCATGGATCATCACTGGAGGCTTCTTGCCATGGATCATCACTGGAGGCATGGTGCCATGGATCATCACTGGAGGCTTCGTGCCATGGATCATCACTGGAGGCTTCGTGCCAAGGACCATCACTGGAGGCTTCGTGCCATGGATCATCACTGGAGGCATGGTGCCATGGATCATCACTGGAGGCTTCGTGCCAAGGATCATCACTGGAGGCTTCATGCCATGGATCATCACTGGAGGTTTCGTGCCATGGATCATCACTGGGGGCTTCTTGGCATGGATCATCACTGGAGACTTCTTGCCATGGATCATTACTGGAGGCTTCGTGCCATGCATCATCACTGGAGGTGCCGTGCCATGGATCATCACTGGAGGCTTCATGCCATGGATCATCACTGGAGGTATTGTGCCATGGATCATCACTGGGGGCTTATTGGCAGGGATCATCACTGGAGACTTCTTGCCATGGATCATCACTGGAGGCTTCGTGGCATGGATCATCACTGGAGGGTCCGTGCCATGGATCATCACTGGAGGCTTCATGCCATGGATCATCACTGGAGGTTTTGTGCCATGGATCATCAATGGGGGCTTATTGCCATGGATCATCACTGGAGGGTTCATGCCATGGATCATCACTGGAGGCATGGTGCCATGGATAATCACTGGAGGCCTCTTGCCATGGATCATCACTGGAGGCATGGTGCCATGGATCATCACTGGAGGCCTCTTGCCATGGATCATCACTGGAGGCTTCTTGCCATGGATCATCACTGGGTGTCTTCTTGCCATGGATCATCACTGGCGGCTTCTTCCTGGGCGCAGGCACAGTTCTGACCAGGCTGGGGAGACACACTGGAGGCCTGGTCCTTGAAGCAGGCACAGGACCCACCGGGCTGGAGAGCCACACAGGAGGCCTGGTGCGTGGGTGGGCATTGGATACACTGGGCCGTGAAGGCACACTGGCGGTCTCGAGCGCAGAGCTGGCACAATCCGTTCTGGCTGGATGCCCACTTCCACCCGCCAAATGCGGGACGCTGGCACAGAGCACACCGGCCTGTGAATGCTCACTCAAGACACTGTGCGCATCACCCCATAACATGGTGCCTGACCAGTCACATGCTCCCCACGGTAAGCACGGGGAGTTGGCTCAGGTCTAAACTCCGACTCCACCAATCTCCCCGTATGCCCCACCCAACACATTTTTGGGTTGACTGCCTCTCGTGCCTGCTTCGCTGACTTGCCTCCTCAAATCGCCACCGCTCTGTCTTAGCTGCCTTAGCTGCCTCCATCTCCTCCCTCAGACGGCAATACTCCCCGGCCTGCGTCCAGGGTCCCTTCCGTCCAGGATCTCCTCCCATGTCCACGAGTCCTCTTTACCACCCTGCTTGGTCCTTTGGTGGTGGATAGTTCTGTCACTGCCGTTGCTGGAGAAGAGGACCAAGGTGCAGCGTGGGGAGCGTACATTTGACGTTTTTCTTGTAAAAATTACGCCAACAAAATAACAAACGAGAAAACAACCATGAAGCTTACAGTGCACAATACCTCAAACAAAGTTAACTACCCTTAAACACAGGTGGGAAAAAGGGCTGCCTAAGTATGGTTCTCAATCAGAGAACCATACCTGGCCAAAACAAAGAAATACAAAAACATAGAATGCCCACCCAAATCACACCCTGACCAAACCAAAATAGATACATAAAAAGCTATAATGTCAGGGCGTTACAAGAAGTGACAAGTTGGTGCGAAATATCCATTGTGCACCATGGACCGTGTGTCCTAGACACTAAAGCAAGGCCATTGAAAACCTAGGCTGGCTAAGGAAGTCATTTTTCTATTTCATACTGTAGCTTTTTGCTGAAATGACGCCACTTGCTATACCACCAATATTTGGATCAAAACCAAACAGCTATATTGGTTCTTACCTTTTCAGAAGAGTTGCAGCCTCACTGATGCTCTGTGGAACTTCCTGAGTAACCAATCATTCCATTCTCTCTGAAATATTCTTCTAAGATCCCCCGCAAATGATTAGTTTTGCTTTTTCTTCAGGTGTAACGTGCTTCTTCTGTGCTGACTGAACACTTGTGTCAAAGTGGAAAACGAGTCAGTCCATGTTTCAGTGCCGTAGAGAGATATCAAGTGGGGTCCATTTGTTGTGTCGAAGTGGAAAACGAGTCAGTCCATGTTTCAGTGCCGTAGAGAGATATCAAGTGGGGTCCATTTGTTGTGTCGAAGTGGAAAACGAGTCAGTCCATGTTTCAGTGCCGTAGAGAGATATCAAGTGGGGTCCATTTGCCCTCATTGGATCCAGAGCGTGCAATTTCAGTCTTCAAAAACTGAAGCGTGACACTAAACTCAGCTCTACCAAATCTGTTTTGCTTATATTCAGCAGTGGTTTCACCTTTTTTCACATCTAGAAAGTCATGGCTCTTAAGGTCAAGGGCACACAAGGCCTCCACCAGTTGGTTGTTGCCTTCGCTGAATCGTTCTGACATTTAACCAATGACAGCATCCAATGTGTTGAAGAACACTCTTTTTACACTGAGTCTCTTCTCCTCTGTTCTGCTGGCCTACTGCACTGTCCACCACGTATTGCTGGAGATTTGTACTTACATAACGTCATCGTTTGCTTGGAAGTGGTGGTGTGTCATTGACATTGGCACTGTACTGCGCCCAAATGGCTTCGATCTTGCTTTCACTCCTCAGCTTCTCGATGCCAACGCACTGTGGACCACTTTGACTCCAGTGTAAAGATCTGTTGCTTTTTGCCTGCAGTAATTTGTTTGGAGGACGGAGAAGACTGAGGATTCTGTGCATCACGGTGGCTGTAAACTAAAAGCAGGAGTCCGTCACCAACTTCAGCACCCCTGGAGCGTCATTTCTTACTTCCGTGTTGTACAAAATAATTGCATTGGATGTCAGAGTGGAACTTCACAATGCTGACACAGGTGTCCCTTCTATTTGGCTTTGTTTGGGAACTATCATATCCATTGTGGCAGACAAACTGGTTCCAGCTAGCTAAATTGGCTAAGGCTAATAACACTAACGCTTTTTACAGCTAGCGAAGAAGCTAACTAAACGTTGTGGTGGTGGAGCATGAGGCAGAGTTGGGTGAAGCAGCTTCAATGGTAAACTTGGCCCGCCTTCAAATCAAAATAAAATACTAAAGGCGTATCACGTTATTCACTTAGCCTACCACAGATGTGAAGCATTTTTTTCTCCTTTTTTATGAAAACCCAAAGGAGTAATTCCTAATGGCCCCAGTGGCTCTCCAGAGCCCCTACATACATCAGGCCATGCTCTGTCCATTGTGCTGACAGCGTAGGGCAGATACTGATTTTGTGTCAACCTGTCAATCAATCAATCATTTCAACCTTTTTACTATTTTCATATAGGGACAAAACAAAAAAAACTGATGGAGCTCAAGTCCCCTTCTGTCCCCTGGTTGTTCCTGGCATGAACTGCACGATAAATGGTGTTGTCTGTCTCAACAATATGTCGTCCTCTTGGTAATATCCTTGGTAATCCTTGGTACTTTCCTTTTATTTCTATTTCTAGACAACTTTCTTTCCCTTATAGTCAGAGTCTGGGGGGGTCAAAGGTTCATAACAACCAACAATCCAATTTCACAGAGCCTGCTTCTGACAGACACCGTGTGATCCGAGGGAGACCCCTCCCATCCCCCTCTTCTGCATATCCTCAGGAACCTAATCAAAACCTTAATTAGCCTAGTAGTTTGGTGATAATTGGCAGCTCAGGCAAGGCCCTCAAGGCCTTCTCCTGTGAGGTGCCTACTGCTGGACACAGCTAATCACGTAAGGAAGGAGACGAGCTACAGGAGACTGACCTGACAAGACCCCTGTGTGTGTGTGCATGGGGTTTGAGTTGTGTGTATGTGCGTGTGTATGTGTGTGAGTTTGTGCGCGTGTGTAAGTGTGTATATCGGTGTGTTTTATATGTGATTTAGAGCTGTGAGGGTCTATTTAAAATATCCTCAGCATCACTCACTTCAACCTTCAGCCAACTGTGAATCGCCCTCCATCCCACCTCCCCCCTCCTCCATCCCTCTTCCCCTACCGGGAGGGTTTGCACTGACGCATCCAGCCATCGCTTGGCAGACATTTGGGCAGGAATGGTGTCGTATTTGTCTTGAATACCGTATGTTAAGAGTTTACTCTCCCAGAAATGTCAGCAGGCCTATGCCGACTTCATGTTACTTTCAAAGAAGGCACACACCTTGACTTGTCTTGACTTTATCGAAGTCAATAGAAAGTCGTCATTTAGAAGTGAGTTAATAGCTTGGGCAAACAGGAAGTCGTCATTTAGAAGTGAGTTAATAGCTTGGGCATGTAGGAAGTCGTCATTTAGAAGTGAGTTAATAGCTTGGGCAAACAGGAAGTTGTCATTTAGAAGTGAGTTAATAGCTTGAGCATGTAGGAAGTCGTCATATAGAAGTGAGTTAATAGCATGGGCATGTAGGAAGTCGTCATTTAGAAGTGAGTTAATAGCTTGGGCATGTAGGAAGTCGTCATTTAGAAGTGAGTTAATAGCTTGGGCATGTAGGAAGTCGTCATTTAGAAGTGAGTTAATAGCTTGGGCAAACAGGAAGTCGTCATTTAGAAGTAATTTAAGAGCTTGTGCAAATAGATATAGAATATAATATATGACATATGCTGCTGATCTACCTATCTTTAGAGAAGAAAGAAAAAGTGGATAGTGAGAGTTTATGCATACTTTATGCATACTTTTTTTTTTTTTACTTTTCAGTCACTGAGAGAGAGAGAGAGAGAGAGAGAGAGAGAGAGAGAGAGAGAGAGAGAGAGAGAGAGAAAAATACTTTTCCCTTTGGGAAAACTTGTCAGTTTCCCCACTGCTCGTTTTGGGTGTACTTAACAGACGTGAGGTCTTTCTTCGCTCCAAGGCTATGTCAGTCTTCACACAGCACAAAGGAGCCAAAATAACATTTCAACAGACACCACCAAAGGCTCCTCATACTCTGAGGGTTGAGAACTAATCGAATAGACTGCCGCTTCTCAATACCAGACAGCACCGTATCTAAGAAACTGGACTGAATAAGGGCAATTCCATGGTAACAGAATGACACAGACTCCAAACAAAAAACATGAATCTCAAACAAATAATGAAACTTTATGCACAACGATAACTTACAACAATTTCCACTGATAAATTTACCAAAACATATTGGCCGTGTCGGAAATCCCTTACTGTACGTGCAGCCTAAATAGAAGGCTGTTTGAGTATGAAATAGATGTTTTTTTAAATAGTATGCCAGATTTCGAAAATCTAATATACTTTAAATGCTTGGATGCCGTACAAATCACACATGACATTCCTAGTATGCGAAAATAGAATGCTTAATATTATGTTACATTTCAAAAATCGAGTGTGGTTTAATTTTAGCTCTTCGTGTAGTATAATTTGATTCACATTTTCCCACAATGCATTGGAAGAGGTGGGCTGTGAGTGACAGGCCCTAGTTCTCTTCAAGTAGCCAAACAACCAAACCAGGGTACTTAATTGGGAAGATGCTGGAAGCTTCTGCGGTGGTGTTCAAATATACGCTAAGTCGTTTTGCAGTCCGTAAAACCGATCACGAGTACTGCATCACAGACTAAATCTTTGAAAGCAGAAATATTATTTATTTTTTATATTTTTTCAAAGTGGATTTCTGTTTTCTCACTGAAAGGAGTGGCCTTCGTCAGAGCTTTTAAACTAAATACTAAACTATATTTTTTATTGTTGAATGTGTCGGACACTGGGGACTCGGATGTGGCAGCTGGTTAGGGATGTCACGTTAATCAGGCCTTTTCATTTGATCATACAGTGCCTTGCAAAAGTATTCATCCCCTTGGTGTTTTTCTATTTTGTTGCATTATAACCTGTAATTTAAATGTATTTTTATTTGGATTTCATGTAAACATGTAAAACACAAAATAGTCCAAATTGGTGAAGTGAAATGTAAAGAATTACTTGTTTAAAAAAATATATTACATTTTCTTTATGGAAAAGTGGTGCGTGCATATGTATTCACCCCCTTTGCTATGAGGCCCCTAAATAGGATCTGGTGCAACCAATTACCCTCAGAGGTCACATAATTAGTTCACTAAAGTCCACATGTGTGCAATCTAAGTAACATGATCTGTCAAACGATCTCAGTATATAGTTGAAGTTGGAAGTTTACATACACATTAGCCAAATACATTTAAACTCAGTTTTTCACAATTACTGACATTTAATCCTAGTAAAAATTCCCTGTTTTAGGTCAGTTAGGATCACCAATTTATTTTTAGAATGTGAAATGGCAGAATAATAGTAGAGAGAATGATTTATTTCAGCTTTAATTTCTTTCATCACATTCCCAGTGGGTCATAAGTTAATGTACACTCAATTAGAATTTGGTAGCATTGCCTTTAAATTATTTAACTTGGGTCAAACATTTTGGGTAACATGATGTGATGGCCACACCAATACCTTGACTTTGTTGTCCTTAAAACGTCTTATGGCTGCAGGGGCAGTATTGAGTAATTGGATGAAAGGTGCCCAGAGGTGCCCAGAGTAAACGGCCTGCTCCTCAGTCCCAGATGCTAATATATGCATATTAGTAGTATTGGATAGAAAACACTCTGAAGTTTCTAAAACTGTTTGAATGATGTCTGTGAGTATAACATAACTCATATGGCAGGCAAACACCTGAGAAGAAATCCAAACAGGAAGTGGCAAATCTGAGGTTGGTCGATTTTCAACCCAGCCCCTATTGAATACACAGTGGGATATTGATCAAGTTGCAATTCCTATGGCTTCCGCTAGATGTCAACCGTCTTTAGAAACTTGAATGAGGCTTCTACTGTGTTGTGGAGCCGGATGGGAGCTGTTTGAGTCAGTGGTCTGGCAGAGAGCCAGGTCTTGGTCACGCGCATTTTACATGATAGCGACCTGCGTTCCATTGCTTCTCTACAGACATTGGAATTCTCCGGTTGGAACGTTATTGAATATCTATGATAACAACATCCTAAAGATTGATTCTATACTTAGTGTGTGTTTCTTGGACCTGAAATATAACTTCGAGAAGTTTTTGCCCGACGTTCGGCTGGACCTGCGCGAGAGTTTGGATTTGTGTACTAAACTCGTTAACAAAAGTAGCTACTTGGACATAAATAATGGCCATTATCGAACAAATCAAGCATTTATTGTGGAACTGCGATTCCTGGGAGTGCATTCTGATGAAGATCATCAAAGGTAAGGGAATATTTATAATGCTATTTCTGATTTCTGTTGACTCCAACATGGCGGATAAAGAAAAAACATTCTGAGCGCCGTTCTCAGATTATTGCATGGTTTGCTTTTTCCGTAAAGTTTTTTTTAAATCTGACACAACGGTTGCATTAAACAATACTTTGTTTTGAATTATTTCTGATATCTTTTTAGACTTTTACTGCTATATTTTTTCTAAAGCCCCTTTCCATCTGTTGGAACATAAATCAAAGCCTTTGCTCATTCCTAACTTTAGGATCGAAAATTGTTGAAAATGTATATATACCTTAATTAATTACAAAAATGATATATATTTTTAACTTGGCACCAAATTTTGAAGTGATCCTATAAACTTCAAGTTTTGTTGCTCATTGGTCCTTTTACAACGAACTTGACAAACAATATATATATATATATATATATATATATTTAATGTTGCAATACTGACCAGTTGACATAAATGTGATCTATGGATATGTGTTTGGAAGGGCCAAAAAGTAATAAAAAAACGATTATTGTCTAGGCCTTTTGACCCGACAGGAGAAAATCCATGCCAACCCAATCTCGTTGTGGGTGTTATGATACAACTAATCCAATAGCCTGTGAAATGAAATCAATGGAGTTACTCAACTCTGGAGCAGTGTCAATCTGACGAGATTGGAGTACCAGTGGATTTGGGCCGGACTTCTCTACCACCTAAAAAGATTCAGGTCAATACTGCTCTACCAAGCAAAAAAAAAAGGCAGTAACTGCTCATTTGGTCAAAAATGAGTTAATGTCATTTTAGCTACGTTAAATAATCATGCGGACAAGTGTCCTGCCTCTATTGTCTTGTGTTTTAGAGAGAAAGGGGGTCATGTTAGCAGTAACTGTATAAAGTTACTGTGAAACCGAAGTAAATCAAAGCAGTTTTTTTTCTCAGATCCATGTTATGAGCTGTTGCTGCCTTTTTGCTTGGTAGGGCAAAATAGCGCTAATGGGTAAAGGCTGGGGAAGCAAGCTAAGAGAGGAACCATCTGTCAACACATCTGAAAGATTGTGTTTACTGTCGACTGTGATCAGGAAGGCAGGATAACACTCAACCTCGAAGGAATAGGAAAGCTAACAAACCCCCAAAAAATTATACGGTATGTCGGCCATTTTGTTTACACTTGTTCGTTTTGTTCATTTTCAAATGTCAGTATTATCCTGTGGGGAAGTTGTAATCCAGATAATACTCACTGTAAACAGCTTATACAACTACACCCTCCAACTTTGTTGTGATGTGTAATGTTTTTATATTTGCTATTTGATCAAATCCTCCTCCTTCTCCCAACGGATCACTTGGGGTAGTGTCTTTCAGCAAAGTGCTGCAATGGAAAACAAAATAGCCCCTTGAATGACAGTTGTCGGGTCACAGAATATTGACTAAGAAATGGAACACACACTACCGACCAGGTGGCGTGTCTCGGAGGAACGTATCGTTTGACCGTGTCAGTGGCGCTGTCACAGCAAACACGTCACTCAGCCCTCAACAACAGAGAGCTCATATTGTGCACAGAGGCCAGTCTCAATTCCTCTCATTGATTTGGAGTTCAAGGTTTTGACTAGGCCTCTTCTGACATGTCGTGCTTAGGACAGGGTGTATCTGTGTGTGTGTGTGTGTGTGTGTGGGTCATTCAGCATGTGCTAGAGAGTGACAGAGAGAGAGAGGGGGAAGAGGTAGTGGTGGTATTGTGTAGATGACATAAGGGGGAGGGGAGTTGAGCTGCATGGTTAGGGCGGCGTGTATGTGTGGGGGAGGGTTTAGCTGCAGTGGAAGGGCGGTTGGGGGGGGTTTAAACTGCAGTGGAAGGACGGTGTGGGTGGGGGGTTTCAACTGCAGTGGAAGGGCGGTGTGGGTGGGGGTTAAGCTGCAGTGGAAGGGCGGTGTGTTGGGGGGGTTAAGCTGCAGTGGAAGGGCGGTGTGTTGGGGGTTAAGCTGCAGTGGAAGGCCGGCATGGGTGGGGGGTTTAAACTGCAGTGGAAGGGCGGTGTGGGTGGGGGGTTAAGCTGCAGTGGAAGGGCGGTGTGGGAGGGGTTAAACTGCAGTGGAAGGGCGGTGTGGGGGGGGTTAAACTGCAGTGGAAGGGCGGTGTGGGGGTGGGTTAAACTGCAGTGGAAGGGCGGTGTGGGGAGGGGTTAAACTGCAGTGGAAGGGCGGTGTGGTTGGGGGGTTAAGCTGCAGTGGAAGGGCGGCGTGGGGGGGTTAAACTGCAGTGAAAGGGCGGTGTAGGGGGTTAAACTGCAGTGAAAGGGTGGTGTGGGGGGTTAAACTGCAGTGAAAGGGCGGTGTGGGGGGTTAAACTGCAGTGGAAGGGCGGCGTGGGGGGGTTAAACTGCAGTGGAAGGGCGGTGTGGGGGGGTTAAACTGCAGTGGAAGGGCGGTGTGGGGGGTTAAACTGCAGTGGAAGGGCGGCGTGGGGGGGTTAAACTGCAGTGGAAGGGCAGCGTGGGGGGTTAAACTGCAGTGAAAGGGCGGCGTGGGGGGTTAAACTGCAGTGGAAGGGCGGTGTGGAGGGGGGGTTAAACTGCAGTGGAAGGGCGGTGGGGGGGGGGGGTTAAACTGCAGTGGAAGGGCGGCGTGTGACAGGTTGTTGCTGAAGTTGCTTTGGTAGCAGTCATTTTTGCCGACAGGGTCAGCAAACTCTTTATCATTCCTTGGAAAACAAAGCCAGATTGTTGAATGATCAATTCTAATTCACGGTGGAGGGGAGGGAAAGGAAGGGGAAGGATGGTGGTGTTGAACAGTGTTTTCCTCCTTGTGCACTGCAGGCCCACTCAATCAAACAGACTCTGACTTAAGTCTCAGTTTTGCTTCTTCGAGGCATTGATGTACAGTAAATTGATTTAGCATAATTTAATACAAATACGGAGTTCTTATAAGATCCACCTTCTGTACTGTGAGCATGCTGTATGCTAAGTCATTATGTTACTGTATTCTATACCTGTTGTTACTGTATCCTACGTCATTATGTTGCTGTATTCTATACCTGTTGTTACTGTACCCTACATGATTATGTTACTATATTCTACATCACGTTGTGACTGTATCCTAAGTCATTATATTGCTGTGTTCTATACCTGGTGTTACTGTATCCTATGTCATTATGTTACTCTATTCTACACCATGTTGTTACTGCATCCTATGTCATTATGTTACTGTTTTCAACACCATATATTTACAGTATTCTACACCATGTTGTTACTGTATTCTACACCATGTTGTTACTGCATCCTATGTCATTATGTTACTGTTTTCAACACCATATATTTACAGTATTCTACACCATGTTGTTACTGTATTCTACACCATGTTGTTACTGTATTCTACACCATGTTGTTACTTTATTCTACACCATGTTGTTACTGTATCTTACACCATGTTGTTACTGTATTCTACACCATGTTGTTACTGTATTCTACACCATGTTGTTACTGTATTCTACACAATGTTTTTACTCTATTCTACACCATGTTGTTACTGTATTCTACACCATGTTGTTACTGTATTCTACACCATGTTTTTACTGTATTCTACACCATGTTGTTACTGTATTCTACACCATGTTGTTACTGTATTCTACACCATGTTTTTACTGTATTCTACACCATGTTGTTACTGTATTCTACACCATGTTGTTACTGTATTCTACACCATGTTGTTACTGTATCTTACATCATGTTGTTACTGTATTCTACACCATGTTGTTACTGCATCCTATGTCATTATGTTACTGTTTTCAACACCATGTTTTTACTGTATTCTACATCATGCTGTTACTGTATCTTACATCATGTTGTTACTGTATTCTACACCATGTTGTTACTGTATTCTACACCATGTTGTTACTGTATTCTACACCATGTTGTTACTGTATTCTACACCATGTTGTTACTGTATTCTACACCATGTTGTTACTGTATCATACGTCATGTTGTTACTGTATTCTACACCATGTTGTTACTGTATTCTACACCATGTTGTTACTGTATTCTACACCATGTTGTTACTGTATTCTACACCATGTTGTTACTGTATTCTACATCATGTTGTTACTGTATTCTACACCATGTTGTTACTGTATTCTACACCATGTTGTTACTGTATTCTACACCATGTTGTTACCATGTATGTTACCTGTATGCTCTAGTCGGCTGGCCCTCGCTACATATTCGTCGCCAGACCCACTGGCTCCAGGTCATCTATAAGTCTATGCTAGGTAAAGCTCCGCCTTATCTCAGTTCACTGGTCACGATGGCAATACCCACCCGTAGCACGCACTCCAGCAGGTGTATCTCACTGATCATCCCTAAAGCCAACACTTCATTTGGCCGCCTTTCGTTCCAGTTCTCTGCTGCCTGTGACTGGAACGAATTGCAAAAATCGCTGAAGTTGGAGACTTTTATCTCCCTCACCAACTTCAAACATATGCTATCTGAGCAGCTAACCGATCGCTCCAGCTGTACATAGTCTATCGATAAATAGCCCACCCATTTTTACCTACCTCATCCCCATACTGTTTTTATTTATTTACTTTTCTGCTCTTTTGCACACCAATATCTCTACCTGTACATGACCATCTGATCATTTATCACTCAAGTGTTAATCTGCAATATTGTAATTATTCGCCTACCTCCTCATGCCTTTTGCACACAATGTATATAGACTCCCCCTTTTTTTCTACTGTGTTATTGACTTGTTAATTGTTTACTCCATGTGTAACTCTGTGTTGTCTGTTCACACTGCTATGCTTTATCTTGGCCAGGTCGGAGTTGCAAATGAGAACTTGTTCTCAACTAGCCTACCTGGTTAAATAAAGGTGAAATAAAAAAATAAAAAAACTGTATCCTACACCATGTTGTTACTGTATTCTACACCATGTTGTTACTGTATCTTACATCATGTTGTTACTGTATTCTACACCATGTTGTTACTGTATCTTACATCATGTTGTTACTGTATTCTACACCATGTTGTTACTGTATTCTACACCATGTTGTTACTGTATCTTACATCATGTTGTTACTGTATTCTACACCATGTTGTTACTGTATCTTACATCATGTTGTTACTGTATTCTACACCATGTTGTTACTGTATTCTACACCATGTTGTTACTGTATTCTACACCATGTTGTTACTGTATCTTACATCATGTTGTTACTGTATTCTACACCATGTTGTTACTGTATCTTACATCATGTTGTTACTGTATTCTACACCATGTTGTTACTGTATCTTACATCATGTTGTTACTGTATTCTACACCATGTTGTTACTGTATTCTACACCATGTTGTTACTGTATTCTACACCATGTTGTTACTGTTTTCTACACCATGTTGTTACTGTATTCTACACCATGTTGTTACTGTATCTTACATCATGTTGTTACTGTATTCTACACCATGTTGTTACTGTATTCTACACCATGTTGTTACTTTATCATATGTCATGTTGTTACTGTATTCTACACCATGTTGTTACTGTATTCTACACCATGTTGTTACTGTATTCTACACCATGTTGTTACTGTATTCTACACCATGTTGTTACTGTATCTTACATCATGTTGTTACTGTATTCTACACCATCTTGTTACTGTATTCTACAACATCTTGTTGCTCTATCATACGTCATGTTGTTACCGTATTCTACATCATGTTGTTACCGTATTCTACACCATGTTGTTACTGTATTCTACACCATGTTGTTACTGTATCTTACATCATGTTGTTACTGTATTCTACACCATGTTGTTACTGTATTCTACACCATTATGTTACTTTATCATATGTCATGTTGTTACTGTATTCTACACCATGTTGTTACTGTATTCTACACCATGTTGTTACTGTATCATACGTCATGTTGTTACTGTATTCTACACCATGTTGTTACTGTATTCTACACCATGTTGTTACTGTATTCTACACCATGTTGTTACTGTATTCTACACCATGTTGTTACTGTATCATACGTCATGTTGTTACTGTATTCTACACCATGTTTTTACTGTATTCTACACCATGTTGTTACTGTATTCTACACAATGTTGTTACTGTATTCTACACCATGTTGTTACTGTATTCTACACCATGTTGTTACTGTATTCTACACCATGTTGTTACTGTATCTTACATCATGTTTTTACTGTATTCTACACCATGTTGTTACTGTATTCTACACCATGTTGTTACTGTATTCTCCACCATGTTGTTACTGTATTCTACACCATGTTGTTACTGTATTCTACACCATGTTGTTACTGTATTCTACACCATGTTGTTACGTTATCATACGTCATGTTTTTACTGTATTCTACACCATGTTGTTACTGTATTCTACACCATGTTGTTACTGTATTCTACACCATGTTGTTACTGTATTCTACACCATGTTGTTACTGTATTCTACACCATGTTGTTACTGTATTCTACACCATGTTGTTACTTTATCATACGTCATGTGGTTACTGTATTCTACACCATGTTGTTACTGTATCATACGTCATGTTGTTACTGTATTCTACACCATGTTGTTACTGTATCTTACATCATGTTGTTCCTGTATTCTACACCATCTTGTTACTGTATTCTACAACATCTTGTTGCTCTATCATACGTCATGTTGTTACCGTATTCTACATCATGTTGTTACCGTATTCTACACCATGTTGTTACTGTATTCTACACCATGTTGTTACTGTATCTTACATCATGTTGTTACTGTATTCTACACCATGTTGTTACTGTATTCTACACCATGTTGTTACTGTATTCTACACCATGTTGTTACTGTATTCTACACCATGTTGTTACTGTATCTTACATCATGTTGTTACTGTATTCTACACCATGTTGTTACTGTATCTTACATCATGTTGTTACTGAATTCTACACCATGTTGTTACTGTATTCTACACCATGTTGTTACTGTATCCTACACCATGTTGTTACTGTATTCTACACCATGTTGTTACTGAATTCTACACCATGTTGTTACTGTATTCTACACCATGTTGTTACTTTATCATATGTCATGTTGTTACTGTATTCTACACCATGTTGTTACTGTATTCTACATCATTTTGTTACTGTATTCTACACCATGTTGTTACTGTATTCTACACCATGTTGTTACTGCATCTTACATCATGTTGTTACTGTATTCTACACCATGTTGTTACTGTATCTTACATCATGTTGTTACTGTATTCTACACCATGGTGTTACTGTATTCTACACCATGTTGTTACTGTATTCTACACCATGTTGTTACTGTATTCTACACCATGTTGTTACTGCATCTTACATCATGTTGTTACTGTATTCTACACCATGTTGTTACTGTATTCTACACCATGTTGATACTGTATTCTACACCATGTTGTTACTGTATTCTACACCATGTTGTTACTGTATCATACGTCATGTTGTTACTGTATTCTACACCATGTTGTTACTGTATTCTACACCATGTTGTTACTGTATTCTACACCATGTTGTTACCATGTATGTTACCTGTATGCTCTAGTCGGCTGGCCCTCGCTACATATTCGTCGCCAGACCCACTGGCTCCAGGTCATTTATAAGTCTATGCCAGGTAAAGCTCCGCCTTATCTCAGTTCATTGGTCACGATGGCAATACCCACCCGTAGCACGCACTCCAGCAGGTGTATCTCACTGATCATCCCTAAAGCCAACACCTCATTTGGCCGCCTTTCGTTCCAGTTCTCTGCTGCCTGTGACTGGAACGAATTGCAAAAATCGCTGAAGTTGGAGACTTTTATCTCCCTCACCAACTTCAAACATCTGCTATCTGAGCAGCTAACCGATCGCTGCAGCTGTACATAGTCTATCGATAAATAGCCCACCCATTTTTACCTACCTCATCCCCATACTGTTTTTATTTATTTACTTTTCTGCTCTTTTGCACACCAATATCTCTACCTGTACATGACCATCTGATCATTTATCACTCCAGTGTCAATCTGCAATATTGTAATTATTTGCCTACCTCCTCATGCCTTTTGCACACAATGTATATAGACTCCCCCTTTTTTTCTACTGTGTTATTGACTTGTTAATTGTTTACTCCATGTGTAACTCTGTGTTGTCTGTTCACACTGCTATGCTTTATCTTGGCCAGGTCGGAGTTGCAAATGAGAACTTGTTCTCAACTAGCCTACCTGGTTAAATAAAGGTGAAATAAAAAAATAAAAAAACTGTATCCTACACCATGTTGTTACTGTATTCTACACCATGTTGTTACTGTATTCTACACCATGTTGTTACTGTATCTTACATCATGTTGTTACTGTATTCTACACCATGTTGTTACTGTATCTTACATCATGTTGTTACTGTATTCTACACCATGTTGTTACTGTATTCTACACCATGTTGTTACTGTATTCTACACCATGTTGTTACTGTTTTCTACACCATGTTGTTACTGTATTCTACACCATGTTGTTACTGTATCTTACATCATGTTGTTACTGTATTCTACACCATGTTGTTACTGTATTCTACACCATGTTGTTACTTTATCATATGTCATGTTGTTACTGTATTCTACACCATGTTGTTACTGTATCTTACATCATGTTGTTACTGTATTCTACATCATGTTGTTACTGTATTCTACACCATGTTGTTACTGTATTCTACAACATCTTGTTGCTCTATCATACGTCATGTTGTTACCGTATTCTACATCATGTTGTTACCGTATTCTACACCATGTTGTTACTGTATTCTACACCATGTTGTTACTGTATCTTACATCATGTTGTTACTGAATTCTACACCATGTTGTTACTGTATTCTACACCATGTTGTTACTTTATCATATGTCATGTTGTTACTGTATTCTACACCATGTTGCTACTGTATTCTACATCATTTTGTTACTGTATTCTACACCATGTTGTTACTGTATTCTACACCATGTTGTTACTGTATCTTACATCATGTTGTTACTGTATTCTACACCATGTTGTTACTGTATTCTACACCATGTTGTTACTGCATCTTACATCATGTTGTTACTGTATTCTACACCATGTTGTTACTATATTCTACACCATGTTGTTACTGTATTCTACACCATGTTGTTACTTTATCATACGTCATGTTGTTACTGTATTCTACACCATGTTGTTACTGTATTCTACACCATGTTGTTAATGTATCCTACATCATGTTGTTACTGTATTCTACACCATGTTGTTACTATATTCTACACCATGTTGTTACTGTATTCTACACCATGTTGTTACTTTATCATACGTCATGTTGTTACTGTATTCTACACCATGTTGTTACTGTATTCTACACCATTTTGTTAATGTATCCTACATCATGTTGTTACTGTATTCTACACCATGTTGTTACTGTATTCTACACCATGTTGTTAATGTATCCTACATCATGTTGTTACTGTATTCTACACCATGTTGTTAATGTATCCTACATCATGTTGTTACTGTATTCTACACCATGTTGTTACTGTATCTTACGTCATGTTGTTACTGTATCTTACGTCATGTTGTTACTGTATTCTACACAATGTTGTTACTGTATTCTACACCATGTTGTTCCTGTATTCTACACAATGTTGTTACTGTATCTTACATCATGTTTTTACTGTATTCTACACCATGTTGTTACTGTATTCTACACCATGTTGTTACTGTATTCTACACCATGTTGTTACTGTATTCTACACCATGTTGTTACTGTATTCTACACCATGTTGTTACGTTATCATACGTCATGTTTTTACTGTATTCTACACCATGTTGTTACTGTATTCTACACCATGTTGTTACTTTATCATACGTCATGTTGTTACTGTATTCTACACCATGTTGTTACTGTATCATACGTCATGTTGTTACTCTATTCTACATCATGTTGTTACCGTATTCTACACCATGTTGTTACTGTATTCTACACCATGTTGTTACTGTATCTTACATCATGTTGTTACTGAATTCTACACCATGTTGTTACTGTATTCTACACCATGTTGTTACTTTATCATATGTCATGTTGTTACTGTATTCTACACCATGTTGTTACTGTATTCTACATCATTTTGTTACTGTATTCTACACCATGTTGTTACTGTATTCTACACCATGTTGTTACTGTATCTTACATCATGTTGTTACTGTATTCTACACCATGTTGTTACTGTATTCTACACCATGTTGTTACTGCATCTTACATCATGTTGTTACTGTATTCTACACCATGTTGTTACTGTATCTTACATCATGTTGTTACTATATTCTACACCATGTTGTTACTGTATTCTACACCATGTTGTTACTGTATCTTACGTCATGTTGTTACTGTATCTTACGTCATGTTGTTACTGTATTCTACACAATGTTGTTACTGTATTCTACACCATGTTGTTACTGTATTCTACACCATGTTGTTACTGTATTCTACACCATGTTGTTACTGTATTCTACACCATGTTGTTACTGTATTCTACACAATGTTGTTACTGTATCTTACATCATGTTTTTACTGTATTCTACACCATGTTGTTACTGTATTCTACACCATGTTGTTACTGTATTCTACACCATGTTGTTACTGTATTCTACACCATGTTGTTACTGTATTCTACACCATGTTGTTACGTTATCATACGTCATGTTTTTACTGTATTCTACACCATGTTGTTACTGTATTCTACACCATGTTGTTACTGTATTCTACACCATGTTGTTACTGTATTCTACACCATGTTGTTACTTTATCATACGTCATGTTGTTACTGTATTCTACACCATGTTGTTACTGTATCATACGTCATGTTGTTACTCTATTCTACACCATGTTGTTACTGTATTCTACACCATGTTGTTACTGTATTCTACACCATGTTGTTACTGTATCTTACATCATGTTGTTACTGAATTCTACACCATGTTGTTACTGTATTCTACACCATGTTGTTACTTTATCATATGTCATGTTGTTACTGTATTCTACACCATGTTGTTACTGTATTCTACATAATTTTGTTACTGTATTCTACACCATGTTGTTACTGTATTCTACACCATGTTGTTACTGTATCTTACATCATGTTGTTACTGTATTCTACACCATGTTGTTACTGTATTCTACACCATGTTGTTACTGCATCTTACATCATGTTGTTACTGTATTCTACACCATGTTGTTACTATATTCTACACCATGTTGTTACTGTATTCTACACCATGTTGTTACTTTATCATACGTCATGTTGTTACTGTATTCTACACCATGTTGTTACTGTATTCTACACCATGTTGTTAATGTATCCTACATCATGTTGTTACTGTATTCTACACCATGTTGTTACTATATTCTACACCATGTTGTTACTGTATTCTACACCATGTTGTTACTTTATCATACGTCATGTTGTTACTGTATTCTACACCATGTTGTTACTGTATCATACGTCATGTTGTTACTCTATTCTACACCATGTTGTTACTGTATTTTACATCATGTTGTTACTGTATTCTACACCATCTTGTTACTGTATTCTACAACATCTTGTTGCTCTATCATACGTCATGTTGTTACCGTATTCTACATCATGTTGTTACCGTATTCTACACCATGTTGTTACTGTATTCTACACCATGTTGTTACTGTATCTTACATCATGTTGTTACTGAATTCTACACCATGTTGTTACTGTATTCTACACCATGTTGTTACTTTATCATATGTCATGTTGTTACTGTATTCTACACCATGTTGTTACTGTATTCTACATCATTTTGTTACTGTATTCTACACCATGTTGTTACTGTATTCTACACCATGTTGTTACTGTATCTTACATCATGTTGTTACTGTATTCTACACCATGTTGTTACTGTATTCTACACCATGTTGTTACTGCATCTTACATCATGTTGTTACTGTATTCTACACCATGTTGTTACTGTATCTTACATCATGTTGTTACTATATTCTACACCATGTTGTTACTGTATTCTACACCATGTTGTTACTGTATCTTACGTCATGTTGTTACTGTATCTTACGTCATGTTGTTACTGTATTCTACACAATGTTGTTACTGTATTCTACACCATGTTGTTACTGTATTCTACACCATGTTGTTACTGTATTCTACACCATGTTGTTACTGTATTCTACACCATGTTGTTACTGTATTCTACACAATGTTGTTACTGTATCTTACATCATGTTTTTACTGTATTCTACACCATGTTGTTACTGTATTCTACACCATGTTGTTACTGTATTCTACACCATGTTGTTACTGTATTCTACACCATGTTGTTACTGTATTCTACACCATGTTGTTACGTTATCATACGTCATGTTTTTACTGTATTCTACACCATGTTGTTACTGTATTCTACACCATGTTGTTACTGTATTCTACACCATGTTGTTACTGTATTCTACACCATGTTGTTACTTTATCATACGTCATGTTGTTACTGTATTCTACACCATGTTGTTACTGTATCATACGTCATGTTGTTACTCTATTCTACACAAATCAAATCAAATCAAATTTATTTATATAGCCCTTCGTACATCAGCTGATATCTCAAAGTGCTGTACAGAAACCCAGCCTAAAACCCCAAACAGCAAACAATGCAGGTGTAAAAGCACGGTGGCTAGGAAAAACTCCCTAGAAAGGCCAAAACCTAGGAAGAAACCTAGAGAGGAACCAGGCTATGTGGGGTGGCCAGTCCTCTTCTGGCTGTGCCGGGTAGAGATTATAACAGAACATGACCAAGATGTTCAAATGTTCATAAATGACCAGCATGGTCGAATAATAATAAGGCAGAACAGTTGAAACTGGAGCAGCAGCACAGTCAGGTGGACTGGGGACAGCAAGGAGTCATCATGTCAGGTAGTCCTGGGGCACGGTCCTAGGGCTCAGGTCCTCCGAGAGAGAGAGAAAGAAAGAGAGAATTAGAGAGAGCATATGTGGGGTGGCCAGTCCTCTTCTGGCTGTGCCGGTGGAGATTATAACAGAACGTGGCCAAGATGTTCAAATGTTCATAAATGACCAGCATGGTTGAATAATAGTAAGGCAGAACAGTTGAAACTGGAGCAGCAGCATGGCCAGGTGGACTGGGGACAGCAAGGAGTCATCATGTCAGGTAGTCCTGGGACATGGTCCTAGGGCCCAGGCCAGTTGAAACTGGAGCAGCAGCATGGCCAGGTGGACTGGGGACAGCAAGGAGTCATCATGTCAGGTAGTCCTGGGGCATGGTCCTAGGGCTCAGGTCCTCCGAGAGAGAGAAAGAAAGAGAGAAGGAGAGAATTAGAGAACGCACACTTAGATTCACACAGGACACCGAATAGGACAGGAGAAGTACTCCAGATATAACAAACTGACCCTAGCCCCCCGACACATAAACTAATGCAGCATAAATACTGGAGGCTGAGACACACCATGTTGTTACTGTATTCTACACCATGTTGTTACTGTATTCTACACCATGTTGTTACTGTATTCTACACCATGTTGTTACTTTATCATACGTCATGTTGTTACTATATTCTACACCATGTTGTTACTGTATCATACGTCATGTTGTTACTGTATTCTACACCATGCTGTTACTGTATTCTACACCATGTTGGTACTTCATTCATGCAATGCAAAACTGAACACTTCACTCAATAGAGGCCCCAACCTGCAAGCCAAAATGACAGAAGACTCTGGAACTAATCAAAATCATTCAATCTACATATCTACATATAAACTGACCTCAGTGGCGTACAAGTACAACATCCTTTGTCTGTTAAATCTAATCACGGAGAATCCCGTTAGGTTGAGTCTATGCTTACAGTAGGTCTATGCAAATCGACAGCATCTACCAGTAAACCCATACTCAAAGATAGCCTTCACAAAAGCCCCAATGGGAAATGCTGATAATTTAAGCATCCGCAATGCAATTATCCTAATTAAATTTCTCTCTTTCCTGAATGTTAATCTTGTGATGCCTTTTTATTTGTTGTTTCCTGGAACGCTCACCCAGGATTTTCAAAGAAGTCTTATTCTTATTCTTATTCAGTCTTATGCCAGGATTCCCAATCATTTTCTTAAATGTGATTTCTCCCACAGTGTGCACTAACGTCTGTCGTGGTGACGTTAGTGGACCTAGACATGATACTGGCCGTGTTTGAGTCTGACTGTCAATGGTCAGCTGAGTTGTGTACTGTGTGTATCTCTTGTGTAAGTTCGTCTGTACACACGGTTTGCGTGAGACCGTGCAAGTATTTCAAAGAAAAGCATTGATGTCATACAGCTTCTTCTGCGGACAAACAAACACACACACACACACACACACACACACACACACACACGCACACACACACACACACGCACACACACACGCACATACACACGCACGCACACACACACACACACACACACACACACACACACACACACACACACGCACACACACACACACACACACACACACACACACACACACGCACACACACCTAGACACATTTGCATTTGAGCTAATCCCAGCTGTTTAATTAGATGCAGAAATGCCCTAGCATCAGCAGTATGACGGAATGCAGCACCCTGGTAGCATAACAACGGAGAGGCCTGGGCAACACAACAGCCGAGGAATGGAAACCTTTAGTTAATATGAAACGTGAAGGGTCAGCAGACTCTATTGACCAGTCTGAACACTTCACTTCAAAGACTACACTCTCTTCCCTTTAGTCCTTCTCTTTGCTGTTCTCAGCCCCAGCGGGGAAAGAGAGGCTGCTGCCCTATTTGAAACATTTTTGTTTCTTTGAATGGTAATGCTATGTCCTTGGGAACTGACTTGTTGTACTGCATTGGAACAAAATAGTCCCCCCCAACCTTCCCTTCAAAGCCCCTGTCATACCAATGGGACCTGAGGCATGTAGATACACGACACATGCACACACGCAAACACATGCACGCACACAGACACGGAAGAATGCAGGAAGGCAGATACACACACTCTCGCTCTCAGACACACACTCAAAACACAAACACACACAAACAAACATACAGTGCCTTGCAAAAGTATTCATCCCTCTTAGCTTTTTTCCTATTTTTTAGCGTTACAACCTGTAATTTAACCTCTTGCCTCTACTTGGGACGCTTGCGTGCTAGGGCATTTCTCCAACCTATCTCCTGATTCTGCCTCCTCAACCCTCCTCTCCTCCCTTTCTGCATCCCTTGATTCTCTATGTCCCCTATCCTCCAGGCCGGCTCGGTCCTCCCCTCCTGCTCCGTGGCTCGACGACTCATTGCGAGCTCACAGAACAGGGCTCCGGGCAGCCGAGCGGAAATGGAGGAAAACTCGCCTCCCTGCGGACCTGGCATCCTTTCACTCCCTCCTCTCTACATTTTCCTCTTCTGTCTCTGCTGCTAAAGCCACTTTCTACCACTCTAAAGTCCAAGCATCTGCCTCTAACCCTAGGAAGCTCTTTGCCACCTTCTCCTCCCTCCTGAATCCTCCTCCCCCCCCCCTCCTCCCTCTCTGCAGATGACTTCGTCAACCATTTTGAAAAGAAGGTCGACGACATCCGATCCTCGTTTGCTAAGTCAAACAACACCGCTGGTTCTGCTCACACTGCCCTACCCTGTGCTCTGACCTCTTTCTCCCCTCTCTCTCCAGATGAAATCTCGCGTCTTATGACGGCCGGCCGCCCAACAACCTGCCCGCTTGACCCTATTCCCTCCTCTCTTCTCCAGACCATTTCCGGAGACCTTCTCCCTTACCTCACCTCGCTCATCAACTCATCCCTGACCGCTGGCTACGTCCCTTCTGTCTTCAAGAGAGCGAGAGTTGTACCCCTTCTGAAAAAACCTACACTCGATCCCTCCGATGTCAACAACTACAGACCAGTATCCCTTCTTTCTTTTCTCTCCAAAACTCTTGAACGTGCAGTCCTTGGCCAGCTCTCCCGCTATCTCTCTCAGAATGACCTTCTTGATCCAAATCAGTCAGGTTTCAAGACTAGTCATTCAACTGAGACTGCTCTTCTCTGTATCACGGAGGCCCTCCGCACTGCTAAAGCTAACTCTCTCTCCTCTGCTCTCATCCTTCTAGACCTATCGGCTGCCTTCGATACTGTGAACCATCAGATCCTCCTCTCCACCCTCTCCGAGTTGGGCATCTCCGGCGCGGCCCACGCTTGGATTGCGTCCTACCTGACAGGTCGCTCCTACCAGGTGGTCTGGCGAGAATCTGTCTCCTCACCACGCGCTCTCACCACTGGCGTCCCCCAGGGCTCTGTTCTAGGCCCTCTCCTATTCTCGCTATACACCAAGTCACTTGGCTCTGTCATAACCTCACATGGTCTCTCCTATCATTGCTATGCAGACGACACACAATTAATCTTCTCCTTTCCCCCTTCTGATGACCAGGTGGCGAATCGCATCTCTGCATGTCTGGCAGACATATCAGTGTGGATGACGGATCACCACCTCAAGCTGAACCTCGGCAAGACGGAGCTGCTCTTCCTCCCGGGAAGGACTGCCCGTTCCATGATCTCGCCATCACGGTTGACAACTCCATTGTGTCCTCCTCCCAGAGCGCTAAGAACCTTGGCGTGATCCTGGACAACACCCTGTCGTTCTCAACTAACATCAAGGCGGTGGCCCGTTCTTGTAGGTTCATGCTCTACAACATCCGCAGAGTACGACCCTGCCTCACACAGGAAGCAGCGCAGGTCCTAATCCAGGCACTTGTCATCTCCCGTCTGGATTACTGCAACTCGCTGTTGGCTGGGCTCCTGCCTGTGCCATTAAACCCCTACAACTCATCCAGAACGCCGCAGCCCGTCTGGTGTTCAACCTTCCCAAGTTCTCTCACGTCACCCCGCTCCTCCGCTCTCTCCACTGGCTTCCAGTTGAAGCTCGCATCCGCTACAAGACCATGGTGCTTGCCTACGGAGCTGTGAGGGGAACGGCACCTCAGTACCTCCAGGCTCTGATCAGGCCCTACACCCAAACAAGGGCACTGCGTTCATCCACCTCTGGCCTGCTCGCCTCCCTACCACTGAGGAAGTACAGTTCCCGCGCAGCCCAGTCAAAACTGTTCGCTGCTCTGGCCCCCCAATGGTGGAACAAACTCCCTCACGACGCCAGGACAGCGGAGTCAATCACCACCTTCCGGAGACACCTGAAACCCCACCTCTTTCAGGAATACCTAGGATAGGATAAAGTAATCCTTCTCACCCCCCCCCTTAAAAGATTTAGATGCGCTATTGTAAAGTGGCTGTTCCACTGGATGTCTTAAGGTGAACGCACCAATTTGTAAGTCGCTCTGGATAAGAGCGTCTGCTAAATGACTTAAATGTAAATGTAAATGTAAATGTCTTGGAAAAAATTTCAGGAGAGAGCTCTTCCGGAATGATCTGGGCGGAGACCGGAGGTAAGTCGTGCCCCTCTTTCGGTTCAACCAAGAATCAAAGATGATTCAATTCACAAGACTCTAGACAACATGGGGATGCTGTGGGAGTTGAATGCTCGGTCTTATCTAATTCGGCTCACTGTTAACAATTGCTGGAAGTGGCGCAAGGATATTTATTTCCATTTTCTGTGATCAGGTTTTCCTGCGCTTTCCGATGTAACGCACGTTATGTAATAGCCACAGTCGTGATTTAACCAGTTTTAAAAACGTCCAAGGGTTTCCTATCCACACATTCTAACCATATGAACGTACTATATTCCTGGCATGAGTAGCAGGGCGCTTAAATGTTCCGCGATTTTTAACAAAATGTTCAAAAAAGTAGAGGGTCGACTGAAGAGGTTAAATGGATTTTTATTTGGATTCCATGTGATGAACATACACAAAATCGTCCAAATTGGTGAAGTGTTTAATGAACGTCGGAGGTGGAAGAAGGAGAGGACCAAGGTGCAGTGTGGTAAGTGTTCATGTTGTAAATGTAATCAAAACTGAACACTAAACAAAGTAACAACGAGGAATAACGAGAATGAAACAGTTCTGTCAGGTGATACACACAAAACAGAAAACAACTACCCACAATTCAAGGGTTAAACCAGGCTGCCTAAGTATGGTTCTCAATCAGAGACAACGATTGACAGCTGCCTCTGATTGGGAACCATACCAGGCCAAACACATAGAAATACAAACATAGAACAAAACATAGAATACCCACCCACATCACACCCTGACCAAACTAAAAATAGAAACATACAAAGCAATCTATGGTCAGCGCTTGACAAAGTGAAATGAAAAAAATAACTTAAAAACAAATTCTACAAAATAAAAATAAAAGGTGATGCATGCATATATACCCTTTGCTGTGAAGCCCCTAAACAAGATCTGGTACAACCAATTACCTTCAGAAGTCACATAATTAGTTTAGATTGTGTGCAATCTAAGTGTCACATGATCTGTCACATGATCTCAGTGTATTTACACCTGTTCTGAAAGGCCCTAGTTGTCACGGATCCCTCCGGAACGTTCACTGTGCACACCTGTCCCCTATTCCCACTGATTAGTACGTGTATAGGGGTGGCAGGTAGCCTAGCGGTTAGAGCGGTGGACTAGTAACTGGAAGGCTGTAAGATTGAATCCCAGAGCTGACAAGGTAAAAATCTCTAGTTCTGCCCATGAACAAGGCAGTTGACCCACTGTTCCTGTCATTGAAAATAAGAATTTGTTCTTAATAACAGCACACTAACCTATAGGTACTCACACCACCAACGGACATGGGAACAATAATCAACAGCCCAATGGAAATCAAAGGGAACACATATTTTTTTTATTGTTTATTGTACCTTTATTTAACTAGGCAAGTCAGTTAACCTCTCTGGGATAGAAGTCCCGCTAGCGGGACAACTTCCGGTGAAACTGGAGGGAATGCAATTCAAACAAATAACCACAACAATTATGGATATTAAACATTTAGGTACATACAAGTGCCCTACAGTTGATGTCGGAAGATTACATACACTTAGGTTGGAGTCATTAAATTCTTGTTATTCTAACTGCAATCTAACTGATTTACAGTAGCCATTACAGCAAAAGCATGCCATGGGATTGTTTGAGGACTTCGCCCCAAATAAATATATTTTTCCACCAGCACAGGTTTCATAAATTTACAAATAGCAATAAAATATTCACATACTTTTTGAAAATCTCTCTCTGATTTGTCATCCAAAGGGTCCCAGCTATAACATTTAGTGTCGTTTTGTTAGATAATGTTGTAACGGCTTTCTTGTGTAGAAGGAGAAGCGGACCAAAATGCAGTGTGATGGTTACTCATGTTCTTTAATGGAAAATGAACGATACATGAAATAACTTAAATCTACAAAACAACAAACGGAACGTGAAAACCTATACAGCCTATCTTGTGACAACAAACACAGAGACAGGAACAATCACCCACAAAACACTCAAAGAATATGGCTGCCTAAATATGGTTCCCAATCAGAGACAACAATAAACACCTGCCTCTGATTGAGAACCACTCCAGACAGCCATAGACTTTGCTAGATACCCCCACTAAGCCACACACCCAGTCCTAACAAAACCCCAAGACAAAACACACCACAATAAACCCATGTCACACCCCGGCCTGACCAAATAAATAAAGACAAACACAATATACTTCGAACAGGGCGTGACAGAACCCCCCCCCCCTAAGGTGCGGAATCCCGGACGCACATCAAAACAATAGGGAGGGTCCGGGTGGGCGTCTGTCCATGGTGGCGGCTCCGGCGAGGGACGTGGACTCCACTCAATCAATATCTTAGTCCCTCCTCCTCGCGTCCTAGGATAGTCCACCCTCGCCGCCGACCATGGCCTAGTAGTCCTCACCCAGAACCCCACTGGACTGAGGGGTAGCTCGGGACTGAGGGGCAGCTCGGGACTGAAGCAGCTCGGGACTGAAGCAGCTCGGGACTGAGGGGAAGCTCGGGACTGAGGGGTAGCTCGGGACTGAAGCAGCTCGGGACTGAGGGGAAGCTCGGGACTGAGGGGAAGCTCGGGACTGAGGGGAAGCTCAGCACTGAGAAGAAGCTCAGCACTGAGAAGAAGCTCAGCACTGAGAAGAAGCTCAGCACTGAGAGGAAGCTCAGGCAGGTAGTTGCATCTGGCAGATCCTGGCTGGCTGGCGGTTCTGGCAGATCCTGGCTAACTGGCGGATCTGGAAGAGTCTGGCTGACTGGCAGATCTGGAAGAGTCTGGCTGACTGGCAGATCTGGAAGAGTCTGGCTGACTGGCGGATCTGGAAGAGTCTGGCTGACTGGCGGATCTGGAAGAGTCTGGCTGACTGGCAGATCTGGAAGAGTCTGGCTGACTGGCGGATCCTGGCAGACTGATGGATCTGGCTGCTCCATGCTGACTGGCGGCTCTGGCTGCTCCATGCTGACTGGCGGCTCTGGCTGCTCCATGTAGGCTGACAGCTCTGGCGGCTTCTTGCAGACTGGCAGCTCCTTGCAGACTGGCAGCTCCTTGCAGACTGGCAGATCCTTGCAGACTGACAGCTCTGGCTGCTTCATGTAGACTGGGAGCTCTGGCTGCTCCATGCAGACTGGCAGCTCTGGCTGCTCCATGCAGACTGGCAGCTCTGGCTGCTCCATGCAGACTGACATCTCTGGCTGCTCCATGCAGACTGACAGCTCTGGCTGCTCCGAACAGGCAGGAGACTCCAGCAGCGCTGTAAAGGAGGAAGGCTCTGGCAGCGCTGAACAGGCGGGAGACTCCGGCAGCACAGGAGAGGAGGAAGACTCTGGCTGCGCTAAACAGGCGGGAGACTCCAGCAGCGCTGTAGAGGAGGAAGGCTCTGATTGCGCTGAACAGGCGGGAGGCTCCGGCAGCGCAGTAGAGGAGGAAGGCTCTGGCTGCGCTGAACAGGCGGGAGGCTCCGGCAGCGCTGTAGAGGAGGAAGGCTCTGGCTGCGCTAAACAGGCGGGAGACTCCAGCAGCGCTGTAGAGGAGGAAGGCTCTGGCTGCGCTGAACAGGCGGGAGACTCCGACAGCGCTGGAGAGGAGGAAGGCTCTGATAGCGCTAGACAGCCGAGGCGTACTGAAGGCCTGGTGCGTGGTGCTGGCACTGGTGGTACTGGCCCGAGGACACACACAGGAAGCCTGGTGCGGGGAGCTGCCACCGGAGGGCTGGTGTGTGAAGGTGGCACAGGATGGACCGGACCGTGAAGGTGTACTAGAGAGCCGTAGAGCAGGGCTGGCACAGGACGTGGAAGGCTAGGTAGGTACACAGGAGGCCTAGTGCGTGAGGCTGGCACAATTTTCACCAGCCGACTAACACGCACCTCAGGACGAGTATGGAGAGCTGACCCAGGTGCCATCAAATCCCCGACACGCTCCGTCGGACGAATATCGTACCTAAAGCACCAAACTAGCAACTCCCTCATTACTCTCTCCTCCAATTTCCCCATTAACTCCTTCACAGTCTCTGCTTCGCTCACCTCTAACACCGGCTCTGGTTCTGGTCTCCTCCTTGGCTCCTCACGATAAACAGGGAGAGTTGGCTCAGGTCTGACTCCTGACTGTGCCACACTCTCCCTGAGCGCCCCCAATACATTTTTGGGGCTGACTCTCGGTCTTCCGTCCTCGCCGCCATGCTTGCTTCGCCAACTCCATTCTCCGATAACCTGCTACGCACTGCTCCAGCGAATCCCAGGCGGGCTCCGGCACTTTCTCTGGGTCGACCGCCCACCTGTCTATTTCCTCCCAAGTAGTGTAGTCCCGATATTGTTGCTCCTGCTGCCGCTGTTGCTTCTCCTCATACCAGCGCCTCTCAGCTCTCGCCGCCTCCAGTTCTTCTTTGGGGCGGCGATATTCTCCAGACTGATCCCAAGGTCCTTCTCCGAACAATTCATCCTCCCATGTCCATTTCTCTCTTTGTTGCTTCTGCTGTCGCTGCCTGTCACCACGCTGCTTGGTCATGGTGTGGTGGGTGATTCTGTAACGGCTTTCTTGTGGAGAAGGAGAAGCGGACCAAAATGCAGCGTGGTGGTTACTCATGTTCTTTAATGGAAAAGGAACGATACATGAAATAACTTAAATCTACAAAACAACAAACGGAACGTGAAAACCTATACAGCCTATATTGTGACAACAAACACAGAGACAGGAACAATCACCCACAAAACACTCAAAGAATATGGCTGCCTAAATATGGTTCCCAATCAGAGACAACGATAAACACCTGCCTCCGATTGAGAACCACTCCAGACAGCCATAGACTTTGCTAGATACCCCCACTAAGCCACTCACCCAATACCTAACAAAACCCCAAGACAAAACACACCACAATAAACCCATGTCACATCCCGGCCTGACCAAATAAATAAAGACAAACACAATATACTTCGACCAGGGCTTGACAAATGTCCTTCTTTATATCGCAAAAAGTCAGTTTAGTTGAGGCCATCGATTTGAGTAATCCACTCGTTCAACATGCCAAGATAGGATCCTAAAAATCTACCCCTAAACTTTATTTCAACAAGTCAAAATATGATTCTCTTTAATCCTCAGATACCCTAAAATGTAATCAAACTACAATATCTCATACGGAAAGAAGTATGTTCAATGCGAAACCAATATTAGCAGGTGCGCGTTGTCACACCAATTTCCAAGCAGGTGTCCTTCTACTAAAACCCATATTTCTTACTCGCTTTGCAAGAAACAAGCCTGAAATCTTGAACAAAGACTGACACCCAGTGGAAGCGATAGGAATTAAATACTGGGACCTCTATTGTGTATTCCTGCGTCTGTCTCCAAAATCCTTTATACCAGCGTGACACTAGTGTCTGCAACACCACTGAGCCATGGGAACCACCAAGCAAGTGACACCATGAAGACCAAGGAGCTCTCCAAACAGGTCAGGGACATAGTTGTGGAGAAGTACAGATCAGGGTTGGGTTATAAAAAAATATCAGAAACTTTGAACATCCCATGGAGCACCAATAAGCCATTATAAAAAAATGGAAAGAATATGGCACCACAACAAACCTGTCAAGAGAGGGCCGCCCACTAAAACTCATGGACCAGGGAAGGAGGGCATTAATCAGAGACACGACAAAGAGAGCAAAGATAACCCTGATGGAGCTGCAAAGCTCCACAGTGGAGATTGGAGTATCTGTCCATAGGACTACTTTAATCCGTTCACTCCACAGAGCTGGGCTTTACCGAAGAGTGGCCATAGAAAAATCTATTGCTTAAAGAAAAAAATAAGCAAACACGTTTGGTTTTCGCCAAAAGGCAAGTGGGAGACTCCCCAAACATATGGAAGAAGGTACTCTGATCAGATGAGACTAAAAGTGAGCTTTTTCTGGCGCAAACCCAATACCTCTCATCACCCCGAGAATACCATCCCCACAGCATGGTGGTGTCAACATCATGCTGTTGGGATATTATTCATCGTTAGGGACTGGGAAACTGGTCAGAATTGAAGGAATGATGGATGGCGCTAAATACAGGGAAATTCCTAAAGGTAAACCTGTTTCAGTCTTCCAGATATTTGAGACTGGGACGGAGGTTCACCTTCCAGCTAGGTAGGTACACAGGAGGCCTAGTGCGTGAGGCTGGCAAAAAAACATACTGCTAAAGCAACACTCGAGTGGTTTAAGGAGAAAAATGTAAATGTCTTGGAATGGCCTTGTCAAAGCCCAGACCTCAATCCAATTGAGAATCTGTGGTATGACTTAAAGATTGCAGAACCCATCCATCTTGGAGGAGCTGGAGCAGTGGCTAGACGTGCCAAGCTTATAGAGACATACCCTGAGATAATTGCATCAAAAGGTGGTTCTACAAAGTATTGACTTTGGGTTGGTGAATAGTTATGTACGCACAAGTTTTATGTTTTTTTTTTATGTTGCATCATCAAAGTGGTAGGCATACATCAAATGATAATAACCCTCAAAAAATACATTTTAATTCCAGGTTGTAAGGCAACAAAAATAGGAACAATTGTAACGGATCTCTTCGTCGTCTGACGACGAGTATGAAATATCGGACCAATGCGCAGCGTGGTAAGTGTACATGATAATTTATTAGACTGAACACACAAAACAAAATAACAAAGTGAAATGGAAGAAACTAAACAGTTCTGTAAGGTGACATACACTAAACAGAAAACAACTACCCACAAATCCTCGTGGGAACACAGGCTGGCTAAGTATGGTTCTCCATCAGAGACAAAGATTGACAGCTGTCTCTGATTGGGAACCATACCAGGCCAAACACATAGAAATACCAAACATAGAACAAAAACATAGAATGCCCACCCCAACTCACGCCCTGACCAACCTAAAATAGAAACACACAAAAGGAACTAAGGTCAGGACGTGACAACAATGTCAAGGGGGTGAATATTTTGCAAGCCACTGTCTGTATTGTCTTAGTCACACAGTTCAGCACACTTATTTCCATGGTGTTATTTTCCTAAACCACTACCCTCCCAGGAGGATAATCATCATGTTGTCTACGGAGACAGAGGTACAGCCTATTCAACACATATGTTGTCGATCCATGCTTAGCAACCTAGTTATGCTCTTACTTACCCACTTAGCAACCTAGTTATGCTCTTACTTTCCCACTTAGCAACCTAGTTATGCTCTTACTTACCCACTTAGCAACAGAAAAACAGGGTTCAGGTAGTATTTAGTTTAGCCTGTCTGGAGATCCAACCACACCATCCATCACGTGTCAACATCGCAAGATGGTGGTGGTAGTGTGATGGTGTGTTTTCATGGCCCTTGATAAAAGTGGAGCAACGTTTGAATGCCACTGGATATGTGAGCATCATTGCCAATCAGCTGCATCCCCCAACCAGGTGCAGCAGTATATCCATCTGTGAATGTATTTTTCTACTGGATAATGCCCAATACCGCAAGGCTAGGATTGTCCAGCAATGGTTCCACAAACATGACAGTGAATTCAGCTCACTGCAGTGGCCTGCCAGTCACCAGATCACAATCAATTGATCATCTATGGGATGAGATGGAACAAGGTATTTGGAGTAGGGATCCACTATCAGCCAACTTGACACAACTGTGTGAAGCATTGGAGTCAACATGGGCCAGCATTCCTGTGGAATGCTTTTGATTCCTTGTAGAGTCCATACCCCAATGAATTGAGGCTGTTCTGATGGCAGAAGAGGGTGCAACTAAATATTAGGAAGGTGTTCTTAATGTTTTGTACACTCAATATATATTCATGTTGTCATGCCCTGATCTGTTTGTGCTTGTCTCCGTCCCCCTCCAGGTTTTGCCCATCTTCCCTATTATCCCCTGTGTATTTATACCTGTATCTGTTTGTTTTTTGCCAGTTCGCCTCGTTTGTCAAGTCAAGCAGCATTTTTCTCAGCTCCTGCTTTTTCTCACTCTCCTGGTTTTGACCCTTGCCTGTCCGGACTCTGAGCCCACCTGCCCGACCACACTTCCTGCCCCAGACTCTGAGCCTGCCTGCCGTACTGTACCATTGCCCCTACTCTGGATTACCGACCTCCTCTCCCTGACCTGACCCTGAGCCTGCCTGCCGTCCTGTATCTTTTCCCCACTACTCTGGATTATCGACCCCTGCCTGCCTTGACCTGTCGTTTTCCTGCCCCTGTTGCTCTAATAAACATTGTTACTTCAACACAGTCGGGGTCTTACCTGAAACGTTATACATGTACTATTTTACTTTTGGACTGTTAGCAATGCAAAATGTGACTATGAGAAATGACACTTGGATAGCAATCTAAATGATCTCTCTGTGTTTTCCTTTTCATCCAGAGAGCTCCTTTTAAAAGTAATTTCTTTTCCCCCTGAACTTCAGAACAATCTTTTGAAAAGGAGCAGAAAATACTAAAGTGGAGCCGACAGAATCTATTACGGCTAAAGAATATCATCTCCCAATGGTCTTGAGTTGAGAAATGCAGTGTCTCCATTCTGTATGAGGATGTGGATAATGTGTTTGGCCTTTTTTTGGCATTGAGGTTGTGAAATCTTCACAGAGAGTTGCATTGAGGTTATATACCATTGTTAATTAAATAGATCTTATACGCCATCAGATTTCAAAACCTCAATGTAAAAGTCCAATGAGATCCGGATACGCACGCACACACGCACGCACACACGCACACACGCACGCACACACGCACACACGCACGCACACACGCACGCACGCACGCACGCACGCACACACGCACGCGCACGCGCGCACACACACGCGCACACACACACGCGCACACACGCACACACACACACACACACACACACACACACACACACACACACACAGAAGAAGAAACACACACATACACACACACACACACACACACACACACACACACAAGGGACCGTGTGTGTTTGTGTGTGTGCATGTGTGTCTGTGTGTGTGTGTGCGTGTGTGTGAGTGTGTGTGTGTATGTGTGTGTTTCTTCTGTGTTCTGAGCAGGCCTGATAACCAGACCAGAATATGCGGTCACCTTGCTTCTTGATTAAAGGTCGGTGCCTCTTAAAGTGCTTAAAAAGATGACTGTTTTGTCCTCAAACGAGGGGAAAGAACACAGAACAAAAAAGCCAGTTTTTATCAGTCAGGGCCAGAACTCCATATTTCTCTATTTTCTTCAGATTAGGCTTATTCGTGAGGTCCTGTAGGTGAAATGCCTTCAAAGATAATAGAGAGATTAAGATCATACTCATAAATCCCTGCCAGGAAAGTAAAGCTTCACGAAACAAACAAAACAGACCAACTTTGTAGAAATTTCACTTTCTCTCCTTTCACAGTACTTTGGCTTAGAGTTAAAGTCTTACATTTCCACATTCAGATCTGTTGAATTTTTTTCAGGGTTATTTCTCCTCTGGTCAGGTATATGAAAGTCTGTAAAAGGTGAAAGCACAGCAGTTTTAAATGATAAAAGTGTTGAGAAAAAAAGCAGTGAAGTCCAGTTCCAACACATTTATCTCCTGAGATTTCTCACATTTAAAACCCACTCCCTTTGCAATGGAAAATTATAGAAAGTGAAATTAACAAATAAATAAAAATTACTAGTACTATTTTTCTGGAAGTTGTGGTTTATTTCTACACAAGCTGTTCCAATCAGAACTTTGCTCCACGTTCAAGATTGACATCCCATTGTCCCCAGATTGCACTATTTGGAGGGCCATCGAGGCCCCAGGTGTCACTTAAAGCCCTGAAAATATCCCAATGCCGATTGCACAATGGCAGTGATTAAAAAACAACCATCGTTGAGTCATAACAATTCCAATTCCAAAAATGGACCTAAAATCAAATGACCTCCTTCACAGACCCATGTTTACTTCACCATCATTGTAATTATGAATCAAATCACACACCCACCATAAGAGAGTCTTGTGAGAAGCTAAGGTGTGTGCAAAGCTGTGGTATTCACACAAGGGAGAAGATTATGAAATTCCAAACAGAGGAACTTGAGGAATATGCCGTTGGTGAGAAACGCATATTGTTGAAGAGGTAAAACAAAATGAGTTAATTAAAATAATTAGGTTCCATATGTTCCCATAGTTTCTCTTCTTCTCTTTCTCAATATTCAGCCCCTTTTCTTTCTTTTTCAATTTCACTTTCTGTCGGTGTTGGTCGTTCCCTCTGTCATCTCTCTATTGGTCCTTCCCTCTGTCATCTCCCTATTGGTCCTTCCCTCTGTCATCTCTCTATTGGTCCTTCCCTCTGTCATCTCTCTATTGGTCCTTCCCTCTGTCATCTCTCTATTGGTCGTTCCCTCTGTCATCTAGCTATTGGTCGTTCCCTCTTTCATCTCTCTATTGGTCCTTCTCTCTGTCATCTCTCTATTGGTCCTTCCCTCTGTCATCTCTCTATTGGTCGTTCCCTCTGTCATCTCTCTATTGGTCCTTCCCTCTGTCATCTCTCTATTGGTCGTTCCCTCTGTCATCTAGCTATTGGTCCTTCTCTCTGTCATCTCTCTATTGGTTGTTTTCTCTGTCATCTCTCTATTGGTCCTTCTCTCTGTCATCTCTCTATTGGTCCTTCCCTCTGTCATCTCTCTATTGGTTGTTCCCTCTGTCATCTCCCTATTGGTTGTTCCCTCTGTCATCTCTCTATTGGTCCTTCCCTCTGTCATCTCTCTATTGGTCGTTCCCTCTGCCATCTCCCTATTGGTCGTTCTGTCTGTCATCTCCCTATTGGTCGTTCCCTCTGTCATCTCTCTATTGGTCGTTCCCTCTGTCATCTCACTATTGGTCGTTCCCTCTGTCATCTCCCTATTGGTCGTTCTGTCTGTCATCTCCCTATTGGTCGTTCCCTCTGTCATCTCTCTATTGGTCGTTCCCTCTGTCATCTCCCTATTGGTCATTTTCTCTGTCATCTCCCTATTGGTCGTTCTCTCTGTCATCTCTCTATTGGTCCTTCCCTCTGTCATCTCTCTATTGGTCGTTCCCTCTGTCATCTAGCTATTGGTCGTTCCCTCTTTCATCTCTCTATTGGTCCTTCTCTCTGTCATCTCTCTATTGGTTGTTCCCTCTGTCATCTCCCTACTGGTAGTTCCCTCTGTCATCTCTCTATTGGTCGTTCCCTCTGTCATCTCCCTATTGGTCCTTCCCTCTGTCATCTCTCTATTGGTTGTTCCCTCTGTCATCTAGCTATTGGTCCTTCCCTCTGTCATCTCCCTATTGGTTGTTCCCTCTGTCATCTAGCTATTGGTCCTTCCCTCTCTCAACTAGGTTCATATAGAGCAGTGGTTCCCAAACATTTTATAGTCCCATACCCCTTCAAACATTCAACCTCCAGCTGTGTACCCCCTCTAGCACCAGGGTCAGCGCACTCTCAAATGTTGTTTTTTTGCAAGCCTGCAACACACACACTATACGATACATTTATTAAACATAATAATGAGTGTGAGTTTTTGTCACTTCCCACGAGCCGGGTTGTGACAAAGAGCTTTATAGAACAATGGCACAAATAATAGTAAAATAATAAGCAATAAGTTTGCTCTTTATTTAGCCATCTTACATATAAAACCTTATTTGGTCATCGAAAATGGTGAATAACTCACCACAGGTTAATGAGAAGGGTGTGCTTGAAAGGATGCACATAACTCTACAATGTTGGGTTGTATTGGAGAGAGTCTCAGGCTTAAATCATTTCCCACACACAGTCTGTGCCTGTATTTAGTTTTCATGCTAGTGAGGGCCGAGAATCCACTCTCACATAGGTACGTGGTTGCAAAGGGCACCAGTGTCTTAACAGCTCAGTTTGCCAAGGCAGGATACTCTGAGCACAGCCCAATCCAGAAATCTGACAGTGTCTTCTGATTAAATTCAATTGTCACAGAACCGCTTGTTGCAATTTCAATGAGGCACTCTTGTTCAGATATCAGTAAGTGGGCTGGAGGCAGGGCATGAAAGGGGTAATGAATCCAGTTGTTTGTGTTATCCATTTCGGAAAAGTACCTGGGTAATTGCGCACCCAACTCACTCAAGTACTTTGCAATATCACATTTGGCATTGTCTGTAAGCCTGAGTTCATTTTCACACAAAACAATCATACAATGATGGAAAGACCTGTGTGCCGTCCTTGTTAATGCAGACAGAGAAGAGCGCCAAAATCTTAATTTTAGCCTCAATTTTGTCTCTCACATGGAATAGATTCAATCATTCAGGCGAGAAAAACGTCACCCAGACAGGCCAGTTGTGTGAGAAACTCGTCATCATGCAAGCAGTCAGACAAGTGAAAATTATGGTCAGTAAAGAAAACTTTTAGCTCATCTCTCAATTCCAAAAAACGTGTCAATACTTTGCCCCTTGATAACCAGCGCACTTCTGTATGTTGTAAAAGTGTTACATGGTCGCTGCCCATATCATTGCATAGTGCAGAAAATACACCAGAGTTCATGGGCCTTTCTTTAACAAAGTAAAAAATGTTCATTGTCGTGTCCAAAACGTCTTTCAAGCTGTCAGGCATTCCCTTGGCAGCAAGAGCCTCTCGGTGAATGCTGCAGTGTACCCAAGTGGCGTTGGGAGCAACTACTTGCACGTGTGTTACCACTCCACTGTCTCCCAGTAATGTCACAAAGCTGTCCAGTACTTTAAAAAATATATTCTCCTGTTGTCCTGGTTTCCAGTGGTTTGCAGAAGAGGATCTCTTCCTTAATTGACTCCCCATAAACATAACGGACATATACCAGGAGCTGTGCCAGGCCTGCCACGTCTGTTGACTCATCCAGCTGTAACGCATAGAATTTACTGGCTTGTATGCGAAGCAGTAATTGTTTCAGAACATCTCTTTCCATGTCACTGATGCGTCGTGAAACAGTGTTGTTTGATGAAGGCATTGTCTGTATCGTTGTTTTGGGCCTTTTCCCCCAGCATTGTCCCAACCATGTCTGTGACAGCAGGAAGAATTAAGTCCTCCACAAAAGTATTGGGCTTATCTGTCCTAGCCACTCGGTAGCTCACCATATAAGACGCTTCTAGCACCTTCTTATTAATGGTATATGTTGCATTTAAACATTGATTACTTCTCGGAAGTCGTCTTAAGTCTCGCTCAAAAAACTACTGTGGCTTATTTTTCCAATTGGCATGTTTTGTTTCTCAATGCGCAAGAGTGATGGTTTCATTGAGTTGTGAGATAGTACTTTTGCACATATAACACACTGTGGCTGAGGAAAGGCACTACTCCCAATATAAGTGAACCCCAAATTAATGTAGTTCTCATCATATGTGCGCCTCTTCGATGGTCCAACGTCCCTGTCTGTTGTTTGGTGCTTTCCCGGGTAAAGGCGGCAGTAACTCTTCGGCTGCACCAGATTCACAACCGTCAGTGTCCATGCTAACTGGGCTAACAACAAATGTATAATTACTGATGCTAGCATTGGATCTGCTCGTAGAAGCAGAACAGCTTGTGTCATTGACAGGTGCAGGTGTAGTACTGCTGGTAGTAGCATAACTAACAGTAGAGCTGGTATGTGTCTCTATGGACACGGGCCTTACGTTTTTAGTAATTTATCAATTTTCAAGCAAACGGAATGAGCAGCAGCTATGTTTGGTTACATACGGACCGTTAGTGGAATTCCCGCGAGAGAGTAACGGTTAATGTGATTGGATGTTAATTGTTTGACTAGGCTACCTGTATTTGAGTTGAGTTGAGTTTATTTTATTTTTACAGAGACAGTGCACATTAATTAACGTTTCAGTAAAAGTGCCGGTTTTAGCCAGCCGGCTAATTTACAACTGTAGTCCTTGGGCAGGTTATTAAAAACAATTACAATATAGACAATCAATGAGCAGTGAGCAGAGCAACATAGGACAAGCAAGACATAGCATACAGACAGAGCAACATAGAACAAGCAAGACATAGCATACAGACAGAGCAACATAGAACAAGCAAGACATAGCATACAGACAGAGCAACATAAAACAAAAAGCAACAAGACAAAATCCATAAAAGCAACAAAGTGTTTCCACACCTCACAAGCTGCAGACAACAGACAACATGGAAAGCGAAAATTCACAACTAGGGATTATGTTCACAAATCTGATTGACCTTTAGCCATGTCTTCATGTTTTTTGTGAATGTGTGATAGGTGGTGCAGTTATGTGTGTCTGATGGCAGTGTATTCCAGACATGGGAAGCTCTCACAGAGAAAGTGGATTTACTAAAGGTGTTTTTCCTTAAGGGAACTATACAGTCACCTCTCATGGCAGACCTTGTGTATCTGCTGCCATATATTTGGGTTTTCTGTTTAACAAAAGTACTGAGTGGAGGGGGAGGAGCCAGGCCATTTAGGATCTTAAATACAAGACATGCGTCGGTGTATTGCACAAGATTTTCCCAACACAGGAGCTCATGCTTTCTGAGGATGTAACAGTGATGATGGCTATTGAGCTTCCTATCAAGCACTTTGAGAGCCTGTTTGATTTGATTTGATTTGATTTGTTTGTAGCCAGTCTGAATGGGTTTCAATGTTGTACAGCAAGCTTGGGCCCAACTAATAAAGGAGTATGTTAAGTGGGGGAGTATCATAGATTTGAAGTACAGTTTTGCTACCTCTGTAGTCAAACAATTTCGTATAAATCATGAATTAGCTATGTTGAATTTGGTTATTTGAGTTACCTTTTTCACCTTCTTTTTAAAAGAGAGGTTGGAATCAAGTATGATGCCAAGGTACTTAAAATCAGATACCACCTGGAGCTTCTCCCCTGACACATAGACATCTGGCTCTGTAGCATCAGTTTGCCTCTTTGTGAAGAACATAAAGACTAGTTTTTCACATTGAGATGCAAACATGAGTCACTGAGCCACTTTGTAACCTGGACCATTACAGTAGTGAGTTCTTGTGCAGCTTGTTGTTTGCTATTTGCATGCACATATCACTGTATCATCTGCATACATTTGAACTTCAGACTCAGTACAGACAGAAGGCAGATCATTACTGTGCAGTCTGAACAGGAGGGGCCCCAGTATTGACCCTTGGGGCACGCCTACATAATAGCTAAGATTGGGCGACAGCTCATTGCTCACTCTGATACACTGAGATCTGCCTTCAAGGTATGATTTCATCCATCTCAAGGCATCGGGGGGAAAGTTGAACTTTGACAATTTTGTGATGAGAATCTCATGATTAACGGTATCAAAAGCCTTCCTTAGGTCCAGAAACACAGCCCCAACAACACCCCCTTTGTCCATCTTGGACTTCTAATTTTCCAGAGGAAAGTGTAATGTGAAGGGTCTGTTGTTGAGGTTGGAAAATATAAATGGATAGTTTTTATTATTATTATTATTATTATTTTTAAATGTTTTATTTGAATCACATTTTTATTTGGCGTACCCTCGACGGCATTGTGCGTACCCCTGGGGTTAAGCATACGCAGGTTTGGGAATACCTGTACTAGAGGACTCTGGTTGTTGTTGATATCACCCTTAGTAAGGTATCAGGCCTGTCACACAGTAGTTGACCCCCATCGACACTCACCTTCAGTAAGGTATCAGGCCTGTCACACAGTAGTTGACCCCCATCGACACTCACCTTCAGTAAGGTATCAGGCCTGTCACACAGTAGTTGACCCCCATCGACACTCACCTTCAGTAAGGTATCAGGCCTGTCACACAGTAGTTGACCCCCATCGACACTCACCTTCAGTAAGGTATCAGGCCTGTCACACAGTAGTTGACCCCCATCGACACTCACCTTCAGTAAGGTATCAGGCCTGTCACACTGTAGTTGACCCCCATCGACACTCACCTTCAGTAAGGTATCAGGCCTGTCACACAGTAGTTGACCCCCATCGACACTCACCTTCAGTAAGGTATCAGGCCTGTCACACTGTAGTTGACCCCATCGACACTCACCTTCAGTAAGGTATCAGGCCTGTCACACAGTAGTTGACCCCCATCGACACTCACCTTCAGTAAGGTATCAGGCCTGTCACACAGTAGTTGACCCCCATCGACACTCACCTTCAGTAAGGTATCAGGCCTGTCACACAGTAGTTGACCCCCATCGACACTTACCCTCAGTAAGGTATCAGGCCTGTCACACAGTAGTTGACCCCCATCGACACTCACCCTCAGTAAGGTATCAGGCCTGTCACACAGTAGTTGACCCCCATCGACACTCACCCTCAGTAATGTATCAGATCTTTCACACAGTAGTTGACCCCCATCGATACTCACCCTCAGTAAGGTATCAGGCCTGTCACACAGTAGTTGACCCCCATCGACACATTGGTCCATGCAGCGATGCAGAGCCACGACCCCCACATTAATAAACCAATACCAGTCACATTAACATAAGGTGAGAGGGACAGGGACACTCTGGTTATTGGGAACCGGTCATATTGTCTACCTGCATTTCGCTTCATCCCAGATGCATTTTGGTTCTAATCAGAATGCCCTACCTACTCGTGACATCAGCTAGTGTTTGTTTAAAGTGAGTGAATGGTGATGCAAACTGTGTGTAGAAACGTCCAGTTGTGTCAACTGTCCATTGTGTTAGGCTCTGAGTATTAAATTCTGTGGCAGTTGTATAACCTCACTGATTTAATCTCCAGGGCATATTTTCTTCATAAAGCATATCTCTAACGCTGTAGTCTTGTGTAACTAACCTGCAAGTCTGTCAGCTTATTTCAACTCTATGACACAACGTGAAACATTTGCAACATAACAACAACATAGTTGATCTGATTGTGTTTGTGACTCTTGTTGTGTGTGTGTGTGTGTGTGTGTGTGTGTGTGTGTGTGTGTGTGTGTGTGTGTGTGTGTGTGTGTGTGTGTGTGTGTGTGTGTGTGTGTGTGTGTGTGTGTGTGTGTGTGTGTGTGTGTGTGTGTTTCGTTCTAACAAACAGGTAGAAATTATAATTATTACCACTCAAGCATAGAGTGAAAAGAAGATCATCCCTCCTACATTGAAAACAGCCCCATATAAATACTGATAGGAAAAACAAGGCCAGACATCCCTCCTACATTGAAAACAGCCCCATATAAATACTGATAGGAAAAACAAGGCCAGACATCCCTCCTACATTGAAAACATCCCCTTATAAATACTGATAGGAAAAACAAGGCCAGACATCCCTCCTACTTTGAAAACAGCCCCATACTGATAGGAAAAACAAGGCCAGACATCCCTCCTACATTGAAAACAGCCCCATATTAATACTGATAGGAAAAACAAGGCCAGACATCCCTCCTACATTGAAAACAGCCCCATATAAATACTGATAGGAAAAACAAGGCCAGACATCCCTCCTACTTTGAAAACAACCCCATACTGATAGGAAAAACAAGGCCAGACATCCCTCCTACATTGAAATCAGCCCCATATAAATACTGATAGGAAAAACAAGGCCAGAAATCCCTCCTACTTTGAAAACAGCCCCATATTAATACTGATAGGAAAAACAAGGCCAGACATCCCTCCAACATTGAAAACAGCCCCATATAATTACTGATAGGAAAAACAAGGCCAGACATCCCTCCTACATTGAAAACATCCCCTTATAAATACTGATAGGAAAAACAAGGCCAGACATCCCTCCTACATTGAAAACAGCCCCATATAAATACTGATAGGAAAAACAAGGCCAGACATCCCTCCTACATTGAAAACAGCCCCATATAAATACTGATAGGAAAAACAAGGCCAGACATCCCTCCTACATTGAAAACATCCCCTTATAAATACTGATAGGAAAAACAAGGCCAGACATCCCTCCTACTTTGAAAACAGCCCCATACTGATAGGAAAAACAAGGCCAGACATCCCTCCTACATTGAAAACAGCCCCATATTAATACTGATAGGAAAAACAAGGCCAGACATCCTCCTACATTGAAAACAGCCCCATATAAATACTGATAGGAAAAACAAGGCCAGACATCCCTCCTACTTTGAAAACAACCCCATACTGATAGGAAAAACAAGGCCAGACATCCCTCCTACATTGAAATCAGCCCCATATAAATACTGATAGGAAAAACAAGGCCAGAAATCCCTCCTACTTTGAAAACAGCCCCATATTAATACTGATAGGAAAAACAAGGCCAGACATCCCTCCAACATTGAAAACAGCCCCATATAATTACTGATAGGAAAAACAAGGCCAGTCATCCCTCCTACATTGAAAACAGCCTCATACTGATAGGAAAAACAAAGCCAGTCATCCTTCCTACATTGAAAACAGCCCCATATAAATACTGATAGGAAATACAAGGCCAGACATCCCTCCTACATTGAAAACAGCCCCATATTGAACGCTTGTGGGTCAGGAAGCAAACAAACAAAAGTGACAAACAAAACAGTGAATTGGATCATTTGTCTCACAGATTGGCTAACATGGGCACAGCAGAGGACAGGCAGCGTGGAAGAGGGCCTTTGGTCCGAAACTGCCTTAACATTTGCTGAAAACTTGCGAGAAAGTGGTGTGATTTTACAAGCTTTTTCTAGATGAACCCTTGACTAAATCAATTGGGATATCAGTCGTTTCTGCATTGTTAACCAAACAATTGTCATTTATAATTGTGAAAATGAGCAGCTTCTTGCACGGCTTTCTACTTCAATGTGGCCCTCAACAGTAAAATAATTGCTAATTAGTTACACTATGAAGACGTATTGAGCTTCCCTTGCTGAATGAATTCTGAGAACAGGGGGAATTGTTTTAGTTGACACACCAAGATTTCTGGACGATTCTGGGTAAATAGGTAAACCCTTCATTTGTCTACAATGTCCCTTTTGCCAGATACATCAACAACTACGTGTCATTGTTCCTTCAAGGCACCAGGTGGCAGCAGAGACCGCCGTAGAGACTTTTATTGGACTCAGGTGTGCCTTATTATTTCCTGATTATGTCCATGTTATAATCGTTGTGTTTTCTGTGGTCCTTTGCAGAAGCTTTAATTGTTTACCATGTGCGTTTGTTTCCTGAGTGAGTTTTTGAGACTAGTGTTTGTTGTTTTTTCCAGTGTACTATGATCCGGCGGCTACTGTCTATCAGTAAAGAATTATGTTTATCATTAACCATAGATTCCTCATCTGGTCTCGTCTCTGCACCTGGGTCCAACCTTCCACATCACAGCAAGCTTCTGCCTCCAACATGGACCCAGCAGAGATCACCCAGATCAGGAATGTTGTAACCCACCAAGGAGCACTGCTGGGTGGCAGCAAGAACAACTCTCCCAAATATGAGTTACCAACTTCCTCCAACCACAGTCCAACCCCAACACAGGAGGAGCCAATGCACAAGTCTCTTTCTCTGGTGTTCGAGCTACAGTCCTCCTCATTCCACACAGATCGGGCCATGATCGCTTACATCCTCGCTCTACTCTTGAGCAAGGCCCTGGTGTGGGCAATGGCGTTGTGGGAACAGAAACCACCATCCTGCAACTCCATATTAGCCTTCATTGCCGAGCTGCGACGAGTCTTCGACCACCCAGCTGGTGGACGAGAAGGGGCCAGCCGACTGTGCAACATCCGCCAAGGGGCCAGGCAAGTAGCAGACTTCGCCATTGAGTTCTGCACCCACGCCGCCAAGAGTGGGTGGAATATGTTCACCCCATTCCAAACCCCAGAGTTTGTCTAACTCCAGCAAGGATGAACTGGCCTCTCGGGAACCGGGAGAGGACCTCGAGACCCTGATAACGATGGCAATCAGGATCTACAGCCGGCTCCGAGAACGAGTGAGACAGCGCCTTTTTGACACCTCCCCATTATCCCGGATTCCTGAGCACCCCAAGCCAACCGAACCCAGCAGTGAGCACTCCATGCAGCTGGGACGCACACATCTGAACCGACAGGTGCGTGACCGGCGCATGCACGAAGGCTACATGCCCAGAAATGACGGGAAACGCCAGGGCTCGCCAGGACAAGCGGAGACCCTGTTGAGATGTGCAGTTTCACCCCGGCTACCCAGTCTCCGTCTATCACTACACTACCCTCCACTGAGTAAACCGTCATCACCAGATTCAAGCCTTCGTAGACTCCAGGGTCAGCGGATAATTTCATTGATCAAGTCTTCGCGGGAGACTTAGAAATATCCTGCTACAAATGTCCCATCCCTCTGCACATTCAAACCCCTGATGAATGCACCATTGGCTCCGGCCAGGTGGAATATCAGACCAAGCCCGTTCTTCTGCAGGTTGGGGTGAACCCCTCAGAGACTATACGTTTTCTTTTGATCACTGCTCCTGAGAACCCCATTATCCTAGGGTACCCCTGGCTAGCACTACATAACCCACAATTGAACTGGTCCACGTGACACCTACTAGACTGGGGTAAGAACTGCCAGTCTAAATGTCTAAGACCCACACCAAAAGCCTCGCCCTGTCCTCTGGCATCCGTTGAAGACCAAGAGTTCTCCCGCATTTTGGCTCTCGTGGTATGGAGTATTGAGACCACGGTACGACAAGCCCAGACCCGAATACCTGACCCTGGCCCAGGTTCCACCAATAGACTTTATGTTCCACGATCAGCCCGTTCTCGAGTACTACAATGAGGACACTCCTACAAATTAACTGGGCATCCAGGGGTTAATCAGACACGAGTTCTTGTGAGATCATTTGTTGCGGCATGTTCTACCTGTGCCCAAACTAAGTCCTCACGACAGCGACCGGCTGTGTTGCTCCAACCTCTGCCATCCCAAGCCGGCCATTGTCCCACCTGTCTGTAGACTTTATCACAGGATTACCTCCATCCTGAAGGCTTACCACTATCCTGGTGGTTGTCGATTGGTTCTCCAAGGACGTCCATTTCATTGCCTTACCCAAGTTGCCCTCAGCGAAGGAGACCGTCTTTCGACTACACAGGCTTCCCCAGGAAATTGTCTTAGATCGTGGTCCCCAGTTCATTTCACGGTACTGGAAGGCCTTCCACTCCCTGTTGGGGGTGTCGGTGAGTCTCTCCTCAGGGTTCCACCAAAGTCAAATTGGCAAACTGAGCCAGAAGCTGGTTCATCTCCATTCAGGCCAGCAACTAGAGCAAGTTCATCATCTGTGCGAAAATGCTCATAACACACTGCCAAACTCGTCCACTGGACTGTCGCCATCCGAGTGTCAGTTCGGGTTCGGGAGGGCTACGGTCCCAAGGAGAGGGCGTGGGTGCCTGCCCGGGACATCCTGGATCCGGGTCTTGTTAGAGACTTCAAACAAACTATGTGGTGGTCGTCATGGCTCCGCGGCTGGAGCCACTCCTCGAGGAAGGAGGGTGCTGTCATGGTTCTTCCTGGCACCAGAGGGTGGCTGAGACCACCCTAGATACTTTTTTTGGACTCAGGTGTTTCTTATTATTTCATGATTGTGTCCCTGTGAAAGGGATGGCTTTTCGGGGGTACTTTGCAGAACCTTGAAATGTTTACAGTGTGCATTTTTCCTGAGTGGGTTTTCAAGACTTTGTTGTTTTTTTCCAGTATGCTGTGATCCTGGGGCTACTGTCTATCAGTAAAGTATTATGTTAATCCTTAACCACTGATTCTTCATCTGGTCTCATCTCTGCACCTGGGTCCAACCTTACCACGTAACACTATATGCAAATATATGTTTCATGCCAGAAAGAAATTGTTACAAATCAGAAAGAGTCAGAAAGAGGAAGTCAGAAGTCAGAAAGAGAAAAATAGGATCAAGAAACTTTCAAAGTGTTGATCTGTGATTTGTTGAGGGGTAAATTAACTTAATAAATAAATATGTGATTACGCCTTTATTGGAGCCAGTGTTAGGCTGTACTCTTGTGTGGAGCTGTATTCCAGTCTGTATTCCAGTATAAAAAATTCACAACAATAGGTGGCACCTGTTTATGTGCCCATAACTGTACTCTATATCTGCTTGATCATAAACCCTTTGTATTGCTTCAGTCAATTTAGGACCCACAACCAACGTAACCATAGATACCACACCATGAGTGTGCTCCATTGTAATAGGTCTTAGATACAGGTTATTGACGAATACGTATCTATTTCAAATGGAAAAAATCCTAACATTGACAAACCCCAGCAACACTAATGAGATCTCACACAGAGAAGTGAATCATGGAAACAATAATTCCATTAAGGCATTTTTGCATTTGCCAGATTACGATCCCAGTATAACTTAATTACCGTAATTTGATTGGAACAGCGTATCCTTATTAGGTGTCTGAAAACACAAGAGAAGGGCACTGAGCAGCGGGGAGTGACATGGTTGACTTTAAAAGTTCATGAAAGGAGTATCATGTGACTTTATTCTAGTCACCCGATGCAGACTACACAGGGTTCTGCTCTGTGTGTCACTAATCGTGTTGTTAGTTTCATTCATCAATTATTAAAAGTATTAGTCTGACTCATTTGTATGGTTTTAAATGTTTTTTGTTGTGCATTATGATCAATGTAGCTCGTGCATAACACCCACATGAACACATGCATGTACGCACACACAGTCTTGTATAACTAACCTTGTGGGGACATACAATTCAGTCCCATTCAAAATCCTATTTTCCCTACCCCCTAACCCTAACTCTAACTCTAACCCTTACTCTAACCCTAACCTTAAACTTAACCCCAAAAGCTAACCTTAACTCTAACCCTAAACTCAATCCTAGCATCTGACTGTAACACTAACCCTAAACTCAAGCCTAGCATCTAACTGTAACACTAAACCTAAACTCAAGCCTAGCTCCTAGCTCCTAACTGTAACACTAAACCTAAACTCAATCCTAGCTCCTAACTGTAACACTAAACCTAAACTCAATTCTAGCTCCTAAGTGTAACACTGAACCTAAACTCAAGCCTAGCTCCTAAGTGTTACCCTGAACCTAACTGTGACACTATTTTTAACCCTAACTCTAAACCCCCTAGAAATAGCACATGACCTTGTGGGGACTAACAAAATGTCCCCAGTTCGTCAACTATTTTGTTAGTTTTCTATTCGTGTGGATTTTCTGGTCCCCACAAGTATAGTTAAACATGTCTACACACACATAGACACACACTAAATAATGTGTAGCTGAAGGGCGGGTGGGTTTAGGGTCACTAAATATTGTGTGGCTGAAGGGCGGGTGGGTTTAGGGTCACTAAATATTGTGTGGCTGAAGGGCAGGTGGGTTTAGGGTCACTAAATATTGTGTGGCTGAAGGGCGGGTGGGTTTAGGGTCAATAAATATTGTGTGGCTGAAGGGCGGGTGGGTTTAGGGTCACTAAATATTGTGTGGCTGAAGGGCGGGTGGGTTTAGGGTCACTAAATATTGTGTGGCTGAAGGGCAGGTGGGTTTAGGGTCACTAAATATTGTGTGGCTGAAGGGCGGGTGGGTTTAGGGTCAATAAATATTGCGTGGCTGAAGGGCGGGTGGGTTTAGGGTCACTAAATATTGTGTGGCTGAAGGGCGGGTGGGTTTAGGGTCACTAAATATTGTGTGGCTGAAGGGCAGGTGGGTTTAGGGTCAATAAATATTGTGTGGCTGAAGGGAGGGTGGGTTTAGGGTCACTAAATATTGTGTGGCTGAAGGGCGGGTGGGTTTAGGGTCAATAAATATTGTGTGGCTGAAGGGAGGGTGGGTTTAGGGTCACTAAATATTGTGTGGCTGAAGGGCGGGTGGGTTTAGGGTCAATAAATATTGTGTGGCTGAAGGGCGGGTGGGTTTAGGGTCACTAAATATTGTGTGGCTGAAGGGCGGGTGGGTTTAGGGTCACTAAATATTGTGTGGCTGAAGGGCAGGTGGGTTTAGGGTCAATAAATATTGTGTGGCTGAAGGGAGGGTGGGTTTAGGGTCACTAAATATTGTGTGGCTGAAGGGCGGGTGGGTTTAGGGTCAATAAATATTGTGTGGCTGAAGGGAGGGTGGGTTTAGGGTCACTAAATATTGTGTGGCTGAAGGGCGGGTGGGTTTAGGGTCAATAAATATTGTGTGGCTGAAGGGCGGGTGGGTTTAGGGTCAATAAATATTGTGTGGCTGAAGGGCGGGTGGGTTTAGGGTCAATAAATATTGTGTGGCTGAAGGGAGGGTGGGTTTAGGGTCACTAAATATTGTGTGGCTGAAGGGCGGGTGGGTTTAGGGTCACTAAATATTGTGTGGCTGAAGGGCAGGTGGGTTTAGGGTCAATAAATATTGTGTGGCTGAAGGGCGGGTGGGTTTAGGGTCAATAAATATTGTGTGGCTGAAGGGCGGGTGGGTTTAGGGTCACTAAATATTGTGTGGCTGAAGGGCGGGTGGGTTTAGGGTCACTAAATATTGTGTGGCTGAAGGGCGGGTGGGTTTAGGGTCACTAAATATTGTGTGGCTGAAGGGAGGCTGAATGAAAAGAAACAATACCTTAAAAAAATCCATACATATATAATTATTGTGCAATTTCTACGTTGAAGTTTTTCTTTCATTAGTGAAGTCTATCTGGTATTAGTGAGTGAGTCTGAGCATCAGAGAATAACTGTACGTGGACCCAATAGCCTACACACCAAATCACCAAATGCTTTTTGGGAACGGGAAGAAAATGTTAATGTCTATCCCATAGAGGTAAGAAGGACAATGTCGGCATTTAATTCAATAAGAGAAAAGCTGCTGAATGGAGAGTTGAATATAAAGACGAGGGAGGGCCATAATAGTCATGTTTGGGAAAGATTTTAAGTCATAAAAGAGGGTGATAGCATGAGGTGCTATACAAATTCTGGTAACAAGGGTAATAACCATGTCATAATATGTCATAACAGTTGAATTGTTCAATTGTCTCACTGTCTCATATTAAATTGTCTCACTGTCTCAAATTAAATTGTGTCACTGTCATGACCCACATATGTACATGGGTTGTGAAATATCGCATTTATTTATGGCTGGTTATAACACCTACATGAGAGTATCAAAACCAAACGTTTATTCAAATGTGTTGTGTTTTTTTCCAGTCAAGAAGTTTAACCCTAAACAATATACTTTATGCCGCTGTCAAGAAGCACAATGACAATCAGAATCATATCAGCCAGATAGATGCAGTACAGAAGTCAATCAATCTCTGCCAAAACAATGGAATTGCCATGGAAACAAGTGTGGGAAGGGCCGTGGTGGAAAGACCCTTAAGTCTCCTCATTGCTCCCCAGCAACATTAGCCTACTGTACATATAGGCTATTGTTTTACATGTGTATTTTACACTATGTTGAGGTAATAATCCGAGTATAATGCTTGAATAAATGTCAACCCCTACACATGTTCACGCCATAGTTACCAATCAATTGCATTACAGTTAAAATACATTCTGCACGCTAGCTATGCTAACCAGCATACGAACATACACGAACGGAGGTTAGCATTTAGCAGTCACTTCTTCTAACCCTGAAAAGGGTTTATGTTATGTGGCGAAAACAGAAAAAGGGTTCATGTTACGTAGCGAAAACAGCCAAATATATACAAATTGGACTTCAATAAACACATGGTGAGTCTGTTACAATACATAAAATCACGACGGATTTAACGAATATCCACCTTGTTCCATCGGATTTGTTGAATATGCACCAATCTGGCCAATGAAACGTCTGCGTGCAACAGACTAATTTGCCTTATCGACAGGCCTATCACGTACATGCCCTTATTTCAGTCATCTGTCAAAAAGAGGGTGTCTTGTCCTGCTGCTGAAATCTGCTCCTGCATTCATCCCAGTCATCAGCAACAGAGCACTGGGGTAGGTGCAGGTCTGACATCAATGTGTACGCAATTATAATGATAAAAAAACTGTTAAATAACATAAACACACTGTTGACACCTAGTCTATGGTGTAATGGAAGGTTCTGTAACATAAACACACTGCTGACACCTAGTCTATGGTGTAATGGAAGGTTCTGTAACATAAACACACTGTTGACACCTAGTCTATGGTGTAATGGAAGGTTCTGTAACATAAACACACTGTTGACACCTAGTCTATGGTGTAATGGAAGGTTCTGTAACATAAACACACTGTTGACACCTAGTCTATGGTGTAATGGAAGGTTCTGTAACATAAACACACTGTTGACACCTAGTCTATGGTGTAATGGAAGGTTCTGCCTTGTGTGGTCGGTTTTGTGGGTATTGACACTACTTATGTAGGTGTCATAACCGGCCATAAAATAACTCCATATAATGTATGTCAAAACAGGGCTAAATATATGTGTCGTGACAGTGTTATAACCATATTATATCAGGTTTTGACATGTTATGTCAGCCGTTGTGACCTATTCTGACCGTGTCTTTACGTGTTATGATGCTAAGTGTCAAGTAAAGTGTTATAACCATATTATAACAGGTTTTGACACGTTATGTCAGCCGTTATGACATATTCTGACCGTGTCATTACGTGTTATGATGTTAAGTGTCACGTAAAGGGTTTCCCATATTCAACAGTCAAGGTGGGGACTTCAAATAGCCACATGTCAAGGGAAGCCCACTGTTCAGATGGGTTAAAAGGAAACTGAAATCTGGACACTGACAGTAATGTCTGAAATCTCTCACCTAGTCCTTTTTAACTCTTCGAGCAGTAAAGTTATATACCAAATGTAGGCTATATTTTGACTTGGGAACAGGAGTGGGGAAATATTATGTCTTAGAGGTGCTATTTTTTTATCAGCGTTATAAAAGATGATAGTACTTCAACAAAAATATCAAATGTGTATCCAAGCCAAACTGGACTTTTATCAGTTGAGTCACTTTCAGAGTTGTTCATGTCCTTACGACCGGTCAGACTGATGTCATTTGGAAATGGTGCACAAGAAAACTGTTCCTGAATTGTATTGCATTCTCTCGGTCCCTGATGCCTTTAAATGTCTTTGATCTGCAAAAGAAGCAGGCATGAAAGAGAAAACTTCAACCGATGTCAACCGAACAAGTCCACAACAAAAATATAAATGCAACATGTAAAGTGTTGGTCCCATGTTTCACGAGCTGAAATAAAAATCCCAGAAATGTTCCATAAAGCACAACAAGCTTATTTCTCTCAATTTGTTTACATCCCTGTTAGTGAGCATTTCTCCTTTGCCAAGATAATCCATCCACCTGACAGGTGTCACATATCAGGAAGCTGATTAAACAGCATGATCGTTACATAGGTGCACCTTGTGCTTGGGGCAATAAAAGGCCCCAAAAAGTTTCAATTTTGTCACACAACACAGTGCCACAGATGACTAGTTTTGAGGGAGCTTGCAATTTCATGCTGACTGCAGGAACGTCCACTAGAACTGTTGCCAGAGAACTGAATGTTAATTTCTCTACCATAATCCGCCTCCAATGTCATTTTCAGAGATCCCTGATTCACAATCGAGGACCAAATGTAACCACTCCAGCCCGGGACCTCCACATCTGACCTCTTCAGCTGCCGGATCATTTGAGACCAGTCATCCAGACAGCTGATGAAACTGTGGGTTTGCACAACCAAATCATTTGTTCACAAACTGTCAGAAACCGTCTCAGGGAAGCTCATCGTCGTCACCAGGGTCTTGACCTGAATGCAGTTCGGCATTGAAACCGACTTTAGTGGGAAATGTTAACCTTCTGGCATGCGATTCAAGGATGAATCCTGGTTTCAACTGTACTGGGCAGATGGCAGACTATGTGCACAGTGTAGTGTGGGAGAGCGGTTTGCTGATGTCAACGTTATGAACAGAGTGCCCTATGGCGGCGGTGAGGTCATGGTATGGGCAGACAGGGCTGCTTGGCTTCGTGTGGGAGAGCGGTTTGCTGATGTCAACGTTATGAACAGAGGGCCCTATGGCGGCGGTGGGGTTATGGTATGGGCAGACATAAGCTACAGACAACATACACAATTACATTTTATTGATGGCAATTTGAATGCACAGAGATACCGTGACAATACCTGATGCCCATTGTCGTGCCATTTATCCACCACCATCACCTCATGTTTCAGCATGATAATGCACGGCTCCATGTACGCAATTCCTGGAATCTGAACATGTCTCAGTTCTTCCATGACCTGGACATTCACTAGACATGTCACCCATTGAGTATGTTTGGGATGCTCTGGATCGACCTGTACGACAGCGTGTTCCAGTTTCCGCCAATATCCAGCAACTTCGCACAGCCATTGAAGAGGTGTGGGACAACATTCCACAGTCAACAGCCTGATCAACTCTATGTGAAGGAGATGTGTCGTACTGCATGAGGCAAATGGTGGTCACAGCAGATACTGACTGGTTGTCTGATTCACACCCCTACCTGTTTGTTTAAAAGGTATGCGTCACCAACAGATGCATGTCTGTCATGTGGAATCCCTAGATTGGGGCGTGATTTCCTTCTGTAATGTCTTGCATGTTGCAACTATCGATTTCTGACATTATTCTGGTGGCCAATGGTTTATTTAGTCCTTAGTGGTTTATTTAGTCCTTAGGGCAAAATATCATGACAGAAGAGAAGCTACATTAATAGAAATATAGACAAGTTGACTAACAAATACCTTAGCAAATGTTGGAAATTGTATGTAGAAACATTTATAGTAAATCGAGCAACAGCACCCCTTGTCAAAACAATCTTTCTGCCATCTGTGATCGCATCCTACAGAGCATTTTCTTCATTAACGGGTTGGGTACTGGCGTCAGATTTACACAAATAGCTGGCCGTACACACACACACACACACACACACACACACACACACACACACCTTCCCATAATGCACTTCAATTCTGATTAACAAGGCTATCCAAACGGATTCAAATGTGTTATTCACAACTGTGAAATGAAAACGTCGTGCCCAGTGTTCGACATGATGCCAGGTTGGTAATAAATTGTCTGTGAGCGAGACGATAGCCTTTTTAAGCAGCTCGTTCCATAATTCTAAATATATTATAATTGTCACGAACATAAAATATATGTTTTGCAGTAAAAACTGATGGTTAATTACATTCACCCTGTAGGCAGAATCTATAATGCAGAGGATCAACAGCTAATTTCCTGAAGGGACATGAATGTACTCAGCTCTTACCAGGGACAGTGTAGGATGAGTGCTGACCACTGTCTCCAGCATAAATATTGACAGTGGGAAAATAAAGTGGCCATATGTTAAACATTTACAAGTGAAAACTAAACGATGTCCGTTGCAGATACAGCATTTATTAGACCACCAAGCAAAGTGTCTGGGACACTACAGAAGAGAAAGAAAAGGGGTGGTAGAGTAGCAGTTGGTTATTACTGTACACAATCAAGTGTGTTTTCTACACTCTGACAACAATGGCGGTATGCAATGCTTGCAGTAACGACACTGTTCAGATACATTATAAGGGACTTATGGTTATGGAACATGGGCCATTCATTTGTGTGGTATCAGATTAGTTCTTAATTGCTCTTTCTCGTCCTCTCCTCTATCTCTCTCTCTCTTCACGTCCCCTCTTCCTCTCTCTCTTCACCTCCCCTCTTCCTCTCTCTCTCCACCTTCCCCCCTCTCTCCACCTCACTCTCTCTCTCTCTCTCTCTCTCTCTCTCTCTATCTCTCTCTCTCCACCTCCCCTCCTCTCTCTCTCTTCACGTCCCCTCTTCCTCTCTCTCTTCACCTCCCCTCTTCCTCTCTCTCCACCTTCCCCTCCTCTCTCCCTCTCTCCACCTCGCTCTCTCTCTCTCTCTCTCTCTTTCTCTCTCTCTCCACCTCCCCTCCTCTCTCTCTCTCCACCTCTCCCCTCCTCTCTCTCTCTCCACCTCTCTCTCTCTCCACCTCTCTCTCTCCCCACCTCCCCTCCTTCTCAACCTCCCCTTCTCTCTCTCTCTCTCAACCTCCCCTACTCAAGGTATCAGAGTCAGAGTGGATAAAATAGCAGGCTACATTAAGGCATGAAACCAGTGTACAGTACAATGCTCGACGGGCGTCCCATCCGGCAGCTGTCAGTGCTGTTACACAGGGTTGATGAAACCCTTGTGTTAGTGAATGTAGCCCCGCTGCTCTTGGCTCAAGCTGCTCAGAGATCTATCCTCAGCCCTGAAGGATTCACTTCATTATGCCATACACACAAGCGTAGGGCAACACTTCCTGGAAACACTCAGCACTACTGCACCTGCCACCTTGGTTCTGCTGTTGCCGTGCAACATGGATACATTGAAATGTGTTGTCCTCTGTGTTGCTACAGTGAATGAATACTGTGGAATGTGGTATGTTCTGTGTTGTCTGGATTCTGTTTGGGCAGGAAGCTTAGCAACTGTACTGTGCATATACTGTATATGCAAATAATAGCTACAGGCATTCCCCACTATATTAGATGTGTGGTTGGTTACCACCCAACTACATAATAGAGAAACTGCATTTCATAATTGTAAAATGACCCTTTTCATAACCATGTGTTCCAAGCTGTGGACTACCCATAATTCCAGGCATCGTACACCACTAGAACAGAGAGAACATTGCCTTGATTCTGGCCATCGCTTTTTTAGTTTTATTATTGAGAGTTGTAAATTCAAAGTGTTGCTATGCACCTTCCTGGAAACTCCCGTACAGCATTTGGTTGTGTCTGCTTAATAAGGAAGTCCACTAAAGGTCCATGGCAACCAGCCAGCATGGCAACAGCTCATATCTCAGGGTAGCCCAACCATTTGCATCATGATTCACAGGGGCGGTGAAGAGGAGGGGGTGGGCATCTCACCCGTCCCCCCCCCCCCCCATGTCGATAATGTCAGCCGCCTTTTATTTGACCAAACACTTGGACTAGCAGCTGGATCAAAGCAGCCAGACCTTTTCCAGTGGCTTAAAGTCTTTGACTAGTCTCCCCGGCGTTTATCTAGGCCCTTTCCTTTGAAACAATATGAAAAAGGCCAAGTGCGCGCCTGGATGAGAGCCGTGAGGAGAAGATATCTTTTTTTTTTTTTTTTTTTTTTTAAGACCATGAAACACACTCTCACATACAAAAGGGGGCTTAGATTCTTTGGGAATACAATCTTCGGGAGCTTAAGACGTGTGTTCCACAGAGAATAGTAATAGATCAATCCGAGGAGTTGACGGTTTTGAAGTGATACTACTTCAATATGTAGATTTGTTTTGGAGGAGTCTGAGATGCTAACGTTACTGTTTGTTCATATCATACGTCACTACATACCTTACACAGTATAT
>NC_088403.1:62246481-62263981 GCF_034236695.1 Oncorhynchus nerka
ATGATGGCAAACTGCAGAATGCAGCAGTATGAAGGAAACATAGTGGGATAAGGAGCTAGAACTCTGTGGTTGAATCTCCCAAACGTGGGAATATATTGCGAGCAGGTCATACGTACAACATTGTTGTAATGTTACATCGTCTAACACCACTGGGAGAATCAAAAGTATGCAGCAACCTCAGCTAATGAAATTTGATTTATGGCCTGGTATGCTGGGGGGAGGAGGAGGATGCCTGGGCTGCTGGGGGGAGGATGATGCCTGGGCTGCTGGGGAGGAGGATGCCTGGGTTGCTGGGAGGGAGGATGCCTGGGCTGCTGGGGGGAGGAGGAGGATGCCTGGGCTGCTGGGAGGGAGGATGTTGTTTCTGCATTATTTAAATGCAAAAAACTTTGTGATGATGTTGAATCTATGTCATTTCTACATTTTTTTATCCAACTTTCAACCTAAATCCAATGACTTGTTGAACTATTTTGTATATTTCACTTTGAATTCATGAAAACTAAACCAAATCTAAATCAACACTAGACATTGAACTGATGTCTGTACCCAGTGCGTTCCTAGCGCTCAGGGCATTTTCCTGACTAAACTGCCGTAGTTATTCATGCTTCTTAAATGCATTAGAGAATGCCAATGTAATAGAATAGAATGTAGAATACAATATAATATCATATGGAATACAGTAAAATAGAATATAGAATACAGTAGTATAGAATATAGAATACACTAGAATAGAATGGAGAATACAGTATAATAGAATATAGAATACAGTAGAATAGAATATAGAATTCTCTAGAATAGAATATAGAATAGAATATAAATTCATATAGAATACAGTAGAATATAATATAGAATACAGTAGAATATAATATTGAATGCAGTAGAATAGAATATAGAATACAGTAGAATAGAATATAGATTACTCTAGAATAGAATATAGAATTCACAAGAATAGTATATAGAATTCACTAGAATAGAATATGGAATACAGTAGAATAGAATATAGAATTCACTAGAATAGAATATAGAATTAGCTAGTACAGAATATAGAATACGGTTGAAAAGAATATAGCATTCACTAGAATGGAATATAGAATAAGATAGAATAGAATATAGAATTCACTAGAATAGAATATAATTATGATATATAATACAGTAGAATAGAATGCAATACAATATAGAATACACTAGAATAGAATAGAATACAGAATATATTAGAATAGAATATAGAATACACAAACATTGGCACACACACACACACACACACACACACACACACACACACACAATAACATTTATTTAGTACTGTGGATATGTGGTACTGGTGGAGTAGGGGCCTGAGGGCACACAGTGTATTGTGCAATCTGTGAATGTATTGTAAAATTGTATGAACTGCCTTAATTTTGCTTGACCCCATGACAAGTAGCTGCTGCTTTTGCATAATAAATAGAAATACACTAGAATATAATTTAATATAATATAGAATACACTAGAATATAATAGAACATGATATAGAATACACCAGAATATAATATAATATAGAATACACTAGAATATAATAGAACATAATATAGAACATAGAATAGAATATATAATACACTAGAATAGAATAGAATAGAGAAAACAATTGAATATAATATAATATAATATAGAATACACTAGAATAGAATAGAATAGAATATAGAATACACTAGAATACAAAATAATAGAATACACTAGAATAGAATAGAATAGAATAGAATATAGAAAACACTAGAATAGAATAGAATATAACATAGAATACACCATAATAGAATATAATTGAATATAGAATACACTAGAATAGAGTAGAATATAGAATACACTAGAATAGATAGATTATAGAATACACTAGAATAGAATAGAATATAGAATATACTAGAATAGAATAGAATAAAGAATACACTAGAATATAATATAATATAATATGGAATACCCTAGAATAGAATAGAATAGAATATAGAATACACTAGAATAGAATAGAATAAAGAATACAGTGGAATAGAATATAATATAACATAGAATACACTAGAATAGACTATAAGATAATATAGAATACACTAGAATATAATTGAATATAATATAGAATACATGAGAATATTATAGAACATGATATAGAATACACTAGAATATAATATAATATAGAATACACTAGAATATAATATAATATAATATAGAAATCACTAGAATAGAATATAGAATACAATAGAATAGAATAGAATATAGAATACACTAGAATATAATAGAATATAGAATTACAATAGAATAGAATAGAATATAGAATATAATTGAATAGAATAGAATATAGAATACTCTAGAATAGAATAGAATATAATATAGAATACACTAGAATTGAATAGAATATAGAATACACTTGAATAGAATATAATATAATACAGAATACACTAGAATAGAATATAATAGAGAATACAATTGAATATAATAGATTAGAATATAGAATACACTAGAATAGAATATAGAATATAGAAAACACTAGAATAGAATAGAATATAACATAGAATACACCATAATAAAATATAATTGAATATAGAATACACTAGAATAGAATAGAATATAGAATACACTAGAATAGAATAGAATATAGAATACACTAGAATAGAATAGAATAGAATATGGAATACCCTAGAACAGAATATAATAGAATATAGAATACACTGGAATAGAATAGAATATAATAAAGAATACACTGGAATAGAATATAATATAACATAGAATACACTAGAATAGACTATAACATAATATAGAATACACTAGAATAGAAAATAATATAGAATACACTAGAAAATAATATAATAGAATATAGAATACACTAGAATATAATATAATATAATATAATATAGAATACACTAGAATAGAATAGAATAGAATATAGAATAGATTGTAATATAATAGAATATAGAATACACTAGAAGAGAATAGAATATAATGTAGAATAGATTAGAATATATTTAAATATAATATATAATACACTAGAATAGGATATAATTGAATATATAATACACTAGAATATAATTTAATATAATATAGAATACACAATAATTGAATAGAATAGAACAGAATATAGAATACACTAGAATAGAATAGAATATGGAATACACTAGAATAGAATAGAATGTAGAATACACTGGAATAGAGTATAACATAATATAGAATACACTAGAATACACTAGAATATAGAATACACTAGAAAATAATATAATATAGAATACACTAGATTATAATATAATATAGAATACACCAGAATAGAAGAGAATATAGAATACAATGGAATAAAATAGAATATAATAGAATATAGAATACATTAGAATAGAATATAATATTTCACATAATACACTAGAATAGAATATAATATAGAATACATTAGAAGATAATAGAATATAGTATAATATAGAATACACTAGAATATATTTGAATATAATATATAGTACACTTGAATAGGATATAATATAATATATAATACACTAGAATATAATTTCATATAATATAGAATACACTAGAATTGATTAGAATAGAATAGAATATAGAATTCACTAGAATAGAATATAGAATACACTAGAATAGAATACAATAGAATAGAATATAGAATATACTAGAATAGAATAGAGTAGGATATAATATAGAATACACTAGAATATAATTGAATATAGAATACACTAGAATATAATAGAAAAGTATATAGAATACACTAGAATAGAATAGAATAAAATATGGAATTGAATATAATGCATATTTAAAACACTTTTTCAAGTGCTGAAGCATAAATAGTTAACATGGCTGAATTCACAGCCACAGGCTCTAAATCTCTGATTGTGTCCAGTACATCAAATAATTATCCTGCTCTCTTTCCAGACATGTTATGTTCAGGAAGACAGTTTAAAATACAGGCTTAGGATGATCAAACACTCTACATATTCCATTACAATGCTTGTCATCTATTCTCTATTTAGGGTTTTCCCCATGTACCATCCACCCTACCCCCAACCCGGAGCACCTGTCTTGAGGCTTCCTCTCCCCATAGCAGGACCCACCTGTCTGCCTGCAGCCCAGGTGTTCATTGCTTCCTATATCCCTGGAGGATCAGGACCCTGGGAAGGAGAGAAAACATATATCACTGATACATCGTATTTAAAGCCACAGTCTGCAATATCTCCTGCTGTTCAATAATATTAACCCTGTGATTATGGAATCATAACGGAATACTAATTATTATGATCTGAGTACGGTGGGTACATTTCACCAGCCGTATCTTTCAACCGACCAAACAAAGTGTCAGGGTCAGGCTGTTCAAATGAGAAATGGTATATTGTGGCTTTAATAATCTCTCCTCTGTCCTCCTATCCTTTCATAACGAAGGAGAAACATCTCCTAACAAATAGACCAATGAAAGATCGAACCCTCGTGACCTCTCTCTAATGGCCACCTCTGCAACACAACGTTTTAGCCACCTTAATATCCCCTGCATTATCCTCCCCCGCATCGAAAATCCATTTCAATAGCGGCTCAGTAAACATGACCTGGCCTACCAATATCATATGATTGCTACTTAAATTAACAATTGTGTTGTGCTGTGACTCTGCTCATATTGACATTTGTATTAGTGAGCCGTGTGATGAAGGTGGTGTGGGGTTGTGTGTATTCCTGTGCCGTAGCCTAGTGCTCAGTCCACAGTGCACAGAGTGCATCGTTGGCAGCGCATCCCAGCAGGGATTTGCGTGAAATAATGAGATATTATTACTTCACTTTCCTCATTACAAGGTCCTCATCAGCAGAGGCTTGAGTGTAATATTAATTAATATGAGGAGAGAGGAGAAAGGAAAAGGAAAAGGAAAGACTTAAATGTCATTTTGATTGGAGTTTTTCCTGCTCTGGGATCACTTCACTCACATGAAGCACCATGAGATCACTCACTACTCATGAAGGACCATGAGATCACTCACTACTCATGAAGCACCCTGAGATCACTCACTACTCATGAAGCACCCTGAGATCACTCACTACTCATGAAGCACCCTGAGATCACTCACTACTCGTAAAGCACCCTGAGATCACTCACTACTCATGAAGCACCCTGAGATCACTCACTACTCATGAAGCACCATGAGATCACTCACTACTCATGAAGCACCCTGAGATCACTCACTACTCATGAAGCACCCTGAGATCACTCACTACTCATGAAGCACCCTGAGATCACTCACTACTCGTAAAGCACCCTGAAATCACTCAATACTCATGAAGCACCCTGAGATCACTCACTACTCATGAAGCACCCTGAGATCACTCACTACTCATGAAGCACCCTGAGATCACTCACTACTCATGAAGCACCCTGAGATCACTCACTACTCACGAAGCACCCTGAGATCACTCACTACTCGTAAAGCACCCTGAGATCACTCACTACTCATGAAGCACCCTGAGATCACTCACTACTCATGAAGCACCCTGAGATCACTCACTACTCATGAAGCACCCTGAGATCACTCACTACTCATGAAGCACCCTGAGATCACTCACTACTCATGAAGCACCCTGAGATCACTCACTACTCGTAAAGCACCCTGAGATCACTCACTACTCATGAAGCACCCTGAGATCACTCACTACTCATGAAGCACCCTGAGATCACTCACTACTCATGAAGCACCCTGAGATCACTCACTACTCATGAAGCACCATGAGATCACTCACTATTCATGAAGCACCCTGAGATCGCTCACTACTCATGAAGCACCCTGAGATCACTCACTACTCATGAAGAACCCTGAGATCGCTCACTACTCATAAAGCACCCTGAGATCACTCACTACTCATGAAGCACCCTGAGATCACTCACTACTCGTAAAGCACCCTGAGATCACTCACTACTCATGAAGCACCCTGAGATCACTCACTACTCATGAAGTACCATGAGATCACTCACTACTCATGAAGCACCCTGGGATCACTCACTACTCATGAAGCACCCTGAGATCACTCACTACTCATGAAGCACCCTGGGATCACTCACTACTCATGAAGCACCCTGAGATCACTCACTACTCATGAAGCACCCTGAGATCACTCACTACTCATGAAGCACCCTGAGATCACTCGCTACTCATGAAGCACCCCGAGATCACTCGCTACCCTCGAAGCACCCTGAGATCACTCACTACTCATGAAGCACCCTGAGATCACTCACTACTCATGAAGCACCCTGAGATCACTCACTACTCATGAAGCACCCTGAGATCACTCACTACTCATGAAGCACCATGAGATCACTCACTACTCATGAAGCACCCTGAGATCACTCACTACTCATGAAGAACCCTGAGATCGCTCACTACTCATGAAGCACCCTGAGATCACTCACTACTCATGAAGCACCCTGAGATCACTCACTACTCGTAAAGCACCCTGAGATCACTCACTACTCATGAAGCACCCTGAGATCACTCACTACTCATTAAGCACCATGAGATCACTCACTACTCATGAAGCACCCTGGGACCACTCACTACTCATGAAGCACCCTGAGATCACTCACTACTCATGAAGCACCCTGGGATCACTCACTACTCATGAAGCACCCTGAGATCACTCACTACTCATGAAGCACCCTGAGATCACTCACTACTCATGAAGCACCCTGAGATCACCCACTACTCATGAAGCACCCTGAGATCACTCACTACTCGTAAAGCACCCTGAAATCACTCAATACTCATGAAGCACCCTGAGATCACTCACTACTCATGAAGCACCCTGAGATCACTCACTACTCATGAAGCACCCTGAGATCACTCACTACTCATGAAGCACCCTGAGATCACTCACTACTCATGAAGCACCCTGAGATCACTCACTACTCGTAAAGCACCCTGAGATCACTCACTACTCATGAAGCACCCTGAGATCACTCACTACTCATGAAGCACCCTGAGATCACTCACTACTCATGAAGCACCCTGAGATCACTCACTACTCATGAAGCACCCTGAGATCACTCACTACTCATGAAGCACCCTGAGATCACTCACTACTCGTAAAGCACCCTGAGATCACTCACTACTCATGAAGCACCCTGAGATCACTCACTACTCATGAAGCACCCTGAGATCACTCACTACTCATGAAGCACCCTGAGATCACTCACTACTCATGAAGCACCCTGAGATCACTCACTACTCATGAAGCACCATGAGATCGCTCACTACTCATGAAGCACCCTGAGATCGCTCACTACTCATGAAACACCCTGAGATCACTCACTACTCATGAAGCACCCTGAGATCACTCACTACTCGTAAAGCACCCTGAGATCACTCACTACTCATGAAGCACCCTGAGATCACTCACTACTCATGAAGCACCCTGAGATCACTCACTACTCATGAAGCACCATGAGATCACTCACTACTCATGAAGCACCCTGAGATCACTCACTACTCATGAAGAACCCTGAGATCGCTCACTACTCATGAAGCACCCTGAGATCACTCACTACTCATGAAGCACCCTGAGATCACTCACTACTCGTAAAGCACCCTGAGATCACTCACTACTCATGAAGCACCCTGAGATCACTCACTACTCATGAAGCACCATGAGATCACTCACTACTCATGAAGCACCCTGGGATCACTGACTACTCATGAAGCACCCTGAGATCACTCACTACTCATGAAGCACCCTGGGATCACTCACTACTCATGAAGCACCCTGAGATCACTCACTACTCATGAAGCACCCTGAGATCACTCACTACTCATGAAGCACCCTGAGATCACTCGCTACTCATGAAGCACCCCGAGATCACTCGCTACCCTCGAAGCACCCTGAGATCACTCACTACTCATGAAGCACCCTGAGATCACTCACTACTCATGAAGCACCCTGGGATCACTCGCTACTCATGAAGCACCCTGGGATCACTCGCTACTCATCAAGCACCCTGGGATCACTCGCTACTCATGAAGCACCCTGAGATCACTCACTACTCATGAAGCACCCTGGGATCACTCGCTACTCATGAAGCACCCTGGGATCACTCACTACTCATCAAGCACCCTGGGATCACTCGCTATTCATTAAGCACCCTGAGATCACTCGCTACTCATAAATGAGTTTTTCCCGCTCTAGGTATTATCAATGGTGGGACGGACGTAGCTTTGGTTGTGAGGAATGGGGCAGTCTCGAGGTATAGGTGTCTTCTAAAGCATTTGTTTCCCAATGTCAGGAAACTATATAAAGCAAATACAGGGAATAATTGAGGAACCGTACATAACGGTCCAGTTCTAATTTGGTTGAAGATCTATTCGAGACTCTGAAGTTTTTTTGTCACCTTTGTCACGTGGCGATTCACAAGGTTTGATTTTTGGGTCCGCTACTATTCAGTTTATATACACGATGTCGCTATTTCAGCCACACCTGTAGCCCATAGGTGTATAAAATCGAGCACACAACCATGCATTCTCCATAGACAAACATTGACAGTTGAATGGCCTTACTGAAGAGCTCAGTGACTTTCAATGTGGCACCGTCATAGGATGCCACCTTTCCAACAAGTCAGTTCGTCAATTTCTGCCCTGGTAGAGCTGCCCCGGTCAACTTTAAGAGCTGTTATTGTGAAGTGGAAAACATCTAGGAGCAACAATGGCTCAGCCGTGAACTGGTAGACCACACAAGCTCAAAGCATATGACCGCAGAGTGCTGAAGCGCGTAAAATAATAGTCTGTCCTCGGTTGCAACACTGCCGAGTTCCAAACTGCCTCTGTAAGCAACGTCAGCACAAGAACTGTTCGTCAGAAGCTTCATGAAATAGGTTTCCATGGCCGAGCAGCCGCACACAAGCCTAAGATCACCATGCGCAATAGCATGCATTGGTTGGAATGGTGGATCACGCTTCACTATCTGGCAGTTCGACGGACGAATGTGGGTTTGGATGCTTGGAGAACGCTACCTGTCCCAATGCATAGTGCCAACTGTAAAGTTTGGTGGATGAGGAATAATGGTCTGGGGCTGTTTTTCATGGTTCGGGCTAGGCCTTTTACTTCCAGTGAAGGTAAATATTAACGCTACAGTATACAATGACATTCTAAATTATTCTGTGCTTCCAACTTTGTGGCAACAGTTTGGGGAAGGCAAATTCCTGTGTCAGCATGACAATGCCCCGGTGCACCAAGCGAGGTCCATACAGAAATGGTTTGTCTAGATCGGTGTGGAAGAACTTGACTGGCCTGCAGAGAGCCCTGACCTCAACCCCATCAAACACCTTTGGGATGAATTGGAACGCCGACTGCTATCCAGGCCTAATCACCCAACATCACGGGTCGACCTCACTAAGGCTCTTGTGGCTGAATGGATGATAGTACCGGTAGGAATGTTCCAACATTTACTGGAAAGCCTTCCCAGAATGGTGGAGGCTGTTACAGCAGCAAAGGGGGGACCAACTCCATTTTAATGCCCATGATTTTGGTCATATAGTGTATGTTGCCCCTTGGCAGCGTTATCAGAAAGGATAGAATTGATTTTCACTGCTACGCAGACGATACACAAGGTTGTTTAGCTCCACAGATAAATAAGACTCTATTAGGGATTTAAATACTTGGATGGCTCACAACTTCCTCCAGCTAAATCAAGACAACCGAGGTACTTCTTTTTGGAGCCAAAGCACAGAGAGAATTTCACCACACATTTTAATTCACGGCAATAAAGATTTTTTTTAAAATCACATACAAAACTTAGGGTTTATTTTAGATTCTGAACTCCAATTTTAAATCACACATGAGGAATGTGACCAAAATAGCTTTTAACCACCTGAGGAACATTGCCAAGGTGCGTCCGTTTCTCTCTCGGGATACAAAGAGACTCATCCATGCTTTTATTACAAGCAGGCTTGACTACTGTAATGCTATCCTGTCTGATCTACCCAAGAATGCCATTGGTCAACTGCAAAACAGAATGCTGCTGCACGGGTACTGACCAAGACCAGACGGAGGGCACACATTACACCAGTTTTAAGGTCTCTGCACGGGTACTGACCAAGACCAGACGGAGAGCACACATTACACCGGTTTTAAGGTCTCTGCATTACATTACACCGGTTTTAAGGTCTCTGCATTACATTACACCGGTTTTAAGGTCTCTGCATTACATTACACCGGTTTTAAGGTCTCTGTATTACATTACACCGGTTTTAAGGTCTCTGCATTACATTACACCGGTTTTAAGGTCTCTGCATTACATTACACCGGTTTTAAGGTCTCTGCATTACATTACACCGGTTTAAAGGTCTCTGCATTACATTACACCGGTTTTAAGGTCTCTGCATTACATTACACCGGTTTTAAGGTCTCTGCACGGGCTGCCTGTGAGTTTTTAATTTTAAGATGATTCTATTGGTTTTTAAATCAATCCACGACTGTGCGCCCCAATACATGTCAGACATGCTTTTAAGTTATGTACCCAGTAGGTCCCTCAGGTCCTCTGGCACTGGCCTTTTAACTATCCAAAAGCCTGGGACCAAGAGGCATGGAGAGGCAGCCTTTTAACTATCCCAAAGCCTAGGAACAAGAGGCATGGAGAGGCAGCCTTTTAACTACCCCAAAGCCTAGGAACAAGAGCATGGAGAGGCAGCCTTTTAACTATCCCAAAGCCTAGGACCAAGAGGCATGGAGAGGCAGCCTTTTAACTATCCCAAAGCCTAGGAACAAGAGGCATAGAGAGGCAGCCTTTTAACTATCCCAAAGCCTAGGAACAAGAGGCATAGAGAGGCAGCCTTTTAACTATCCCAAAGCCTAGGAACAAGAGGCATGGAGAGGCAGCCTTTTAACTATCCCAAAGCCTAGGAACAAGAGGCATGGAGAGGCAGCCTTTTAACTATCCCAAAGCCTAGGACCAAGAGGCATGGAGAGGCAGCCTTAAGTTATTATGCCCTCGGCCTCTGGAATAGCTTGCCAGAGAACATGAGGGCTGAAACTGTGGACATAATTAAAAGAGATCTTAAAACACCTTTTAAACTTTGCTCTTCCTTAGGGTGCTTTTTAGTTGTTCAGTTTTTTTTTATTTTTTAAACCTCTTATGTTTGTTGTAAATATTTCATATTTTTCCCGTGAAGTGCATTGTGTTGCATTCTGTGTCTGAAATGTGCTGTATAAATAAAGTTTGATTTGTTTGATGTACCCAGTATGTCATTTACGTTTCTCTGCGATGCACGTTCTCCCTGATCACCTCTGCTGTTGGATGGCTGTCGGTATGTGTGTGTGTGTGGGGGGGTGTGTGTGTGTGTGTGTGTGTGTGCATGCAGTGTTGTCACCGGTGACTCCAGCTGTTCAGAAGGACACCCACCTTACAGGCGGGGAGCAGAATCAGCGGGACCAGTAGAAAGCAGTTAACAGAAGCCACATGGCTGTTAGCAAAGAAAGACAAGCTCTTGGACTGTGAAGGGGACCTTCACTCACTCACACACACACACACACACACACACACACACACACACACACACACACACACACACACACACACACACACACACACACACACATGAATGGATACAGCTGTCACAAATTGCAGAGGAAGCTTGAAAGAAGACACAGAGCCGTCAGTGCAGTAACATCTGGAGGAGGGGAGGAACCTGAACTCTCTTTGTTCTCTCCACTGTTACATGTCACTGGGCTTTCCGGTACAACTCTGACAACTGCTTTAAAAAAAAGAACACATCTTTTTCACACATTTCAGTTTCCACCCCCTTTATTCCTCCTCCCTCCCTCTCTCCATCTCACTCTCAAATTCAATTCAATTCAATTCAAGGGGCTTTATTGGCATGGGAAACATGTGTTAACATTGCCAAAGCAAGTGAGGTAGATAATATACAAAAGTGAAATAAACAATAAAAATGAACAGTAAACATTACACATATTTCATAAATTTCAAAACGATAAAGACATTACAAATGTCATATTATGTATATATACAGTGTTTTAACAATGTACAAATGGTTAAAGAACACAAGATAAAATAAATGAGCATAAATATGGGTTGTATTTACAATGGTGTTTGTTCTTCATTGGTTGCCCTTTTCTTGCGGCAACAGGTCACAAATATTGCTGCTGTGGTGGCACACTGGAATTTCACCCAGTAGATATGGGAGTTTATCAAAATTGGATTTGTTTTCGAATTCTTTGTGGATCTGTGTAATCTGAGGGAAATATGTATCTCTAATATGGTCATACGTTGGATACGAGGGTAGGAAGTGCTGCTCAGTTTCCACCTCATTTTGTGGGCAGTGAGCACATAGCCTGTCTTCTCTTGAGAGCCAGGTCTGTCTACGTCGGCCTTTCTCAATAGTAAGGCTATGCTCACTAAGTCTGTACATAGTCAAAGCTTTCCTTAAGTTTGGGTCAGTCACAGTGGACAGGTATTCTGCCACTGTGTACTCTCTGTTTAGGGCCAAATAGCATTCTAGTTTGCTCAGGTTTTTTGTTAAATCTTTCCAATGTGTCAAGTAATTATCTTTTTGTTTTCTCATGATTTGTTTGGGTCTAATTGTGCTGCTGTCCTGGGGCTCTGTGGGGTGTGTTTGTGTTTGTGAACAGAGCCCCAGGACCAGCTTGCTTAGGGGACTCTTCTCCAGGTTCATCTCTCTGTAGGTGATGGCTTTGTTATGGAAGGTTTGGGAATCGCTTCCTTTTAGGTGGTTGTAGAATTTAACAGCTCTTTTCAGGATTTTGATAATTAGTGGGTATCGGCCTAATTATGCTCTGCATGCATTATTTGGTGTTCTACGTTGTACACGGAGGATATTTTTGCAGAATTCTGCATGCAGAGTCTCAATTTGGTGTTTGTCCCGTTTTGTGAAGTCTTGGTTGGTGAGCGGACGCCAGACCTCACAACCGTAAAGGGCAATGGGCTCTATGACTGATTCAACTATTTTTAGCCAGATCCTGATTGGTATGTTGAAATTTATGTTCCTTTTGATGGCACAGAAGGCCCTTCTTGCCTTGTCTCTCAGATCGTTCACAGCTTTGTGGAAGTTACCTGTGGCGCTGATGTTTAGGCCAAGGTATGTATAGTTTTTTGTGTGCTCTAGGGCAACAGTGTCTAGATGGAATTTGTATTTGTGGTCCTGGCTACTGGACCTTTTTTGGAACACCATTATTTTGGTCTTACTGAGATATACTGTCAGGGCCCAGGTCTGACAGAATCTGTGCTGAGGCTCTAGGTGCTGCTGTAGGCCCTCCTTGGTTGGTGACAGAAGCACCAGATCATCAGCAAACAGTAGACATTTGACTTCAGATTCTAGCAGGGTGAGGCCGGGTGCTGCAGACTTTTCTAGTGCCCGCGCCAATTCATTGATATATATGTTGAAGAGGTTGGGGCTTAAGCTGCATCCCTCTCTCACCCCACGACCCTGTGTGAAGAAAAATGTGTGTTTTTTGCCAATTTTAACCGCACACTTGTTGTTTGTGTACATGGATTTTATAATGTTGTATGCTCTCTCTATCTCTCTCTCTCCAGCTCTCTCGCTCTCGCTCCTTCTCCATCTCTCTGTCTCTCTGTCTCTCTCCCTCTCTCTCTATGGTTCTCTGTCTGTCTGTCTGTCTGTCTGTCTGTCTGTCTGTCTGTCTGTCTGTCTGTCTGTCTGTCTGTCTGTCTGTCTGTCTGTCTGTCTGTCTGTCTGTCTGTCTGTCTGTCTGTCTGTCTGTCTGTCTGTCTGTCTGTCTGTGTCTGTCTGTCACCACTGAGACATAGACATGGATCTCCTTTACCCGCCTGTCCTCAGGGGTCACTACAGCCTGTCCTCAGGGGTCACTACAGCCTGTCCTCAGGGGTCACTACAGCCCGTCCTCAGGGGTCACTACAGCCCGTCCTCAGGGGTCACTACAGCCCATCCTCAGCGGTCACTACAGCCTGTCCTAAGGAGTCACTACAGCCTGTCCTCAGGGGTCACTACAGCCTGTCCTCAGGGGTCACTACAGCCTGTCCTCAGGGGTCACTACAGCCTGTCCTCAGGGGTCACTACAGCCCATCCTCAGGGGTCACTACAGCCTGTCCTCTTTCAGGGCCACTTTTCTCTTCCTGGGCCACTTTCCCTCTCTGTGTCACTTCTCCCACTCACATCACATGCACTGTGGTGATGCAGTGTGTGTGTGTATGTGTGTGTGTGTGTGTGTGTGTGTGTGTGTGTGTGTGTGTGTGTGTGTGTGTGTGTGTGTGTGTGTGTGTGTGTGTGTGTGTGTGTGTGTGTGTGTGTGTGTGTGTGTGTGTTTTGAATCTGTATCTGTTTGACTCATATGAATCTAAACACTGTCATTGGAGTAGCACAGAGACGATCAGGGAAGAACCATGCAGATGCCTGTCTCTTCAAGAGCTCCACGGTCTTAAGGGGATATAGACAGAGTGTCTGCCTGGCTGGCTGGCTGGCTGGGTGCTCCCTTTCGCTGAGGAGAGCTCTGCAACATCAATGGACTTGGCTTGACACAGGCAGACACATGCAACCTTGCTGAGTTGCAGAGAAAGAAAGGAGAGGAGAGGAGGAGACACGAATACTCCTCACGGAGAAGAATAACCCAAACTCTGAGCTTAAACAAAAAACTTGCAGTGTTTGGGCTGCTGACTGTGTGAGAAGTCACAACCCCATCAGTCTGGCGGACCCCTCGGAGGAAGAAGGGAGTGTTTCGGAGTTTAAACTGAGTCTCGGACATCCAGAGAAAACGGCAGAACATATAGAGAAGAAAGTATTTACAGGTGAACACCAGAGTCTGAGGGGTCAGAGGTTAGAAGTGGGAGGAGATTGAGGTAGAGCGAGACCCAGAGAAAAGGTCCTGTTGAGCGACAACTCAGAGGTCAAGAGTGGGTGTGGAGAAAGGGAGCAGGAGGGTGGAGAGGTAGTCTGACGACAGTTAAGATGCTGTGCAGTGGCCATCTCTGTAAGTCTGTAGGTTGACAATAGACAGATTAGAAACAGGTAAGACACTAACACACACACACACACACACACACACACACACACTTCATACAGTGAACACCACCAAGCACAACCAAAAACACATCCCGGTATAAACGGGACTTTGTTAACTCAAAAAACATTTACTTACATTTTTTTGTTTTTAACAAAGCTTTTCACTTGACCACTCTGCTATCTCCTGAATACATTATTTTATTTTATTATTAGAGAGACAGTATACTATTTTACTATTAAAGAGACAGTACATTATTTAATTATTAAAGAGACAGCACATTATTTTAATATTAAAGAGACAGTACATTATTTAATTATTAAAGGGACAGCACATTATTTTAATATTAAAGGGACAGTACATTATTTAATTATTAAAGAGACAGTACATTATTTAATTATTAAAGGGACAGCACATTATTTTAATATTAAAGGGACAGTACATTATTTAATTATTAAAGAGACAGTATATTATTTTACTATTAAAGAGACAGTATATTATTTTACCATTAAAGAGACAGTATACTATTTTACTATTAAAGAGACAGTATACTATTTTACTATTAAAGAGACAGTATACTATTTTACAATTAAAGAGACAGTATATTATTTTACTATTAAAGAGACAGTATATTATTTTACTATTAAAGAGACAGTATATTATTTTACTATTAAAGAGACAGTATATTATTTTACTATTAAAGAGACAGTATATTATTTTACTATTAAAGAGACAGTATTTTATTTTACTATTAAAGAGACAGTATACTATTTTACTATTAAAGAGACAGTATACTATTTTACTATTAAAGAGACAGTATATTATTTTACTATTAAAGAGACAGTATACTATTTTACTATTAAAGAGACAGTATATTATTTTACTATTAAAGAGACAGTATACTATTTTACTATTAAAGAGACAGTATATTATTTTACTATTAAAGAGACAGTATATTATTTTACTATTAAAGAGACAGTATTTTATTACAGCAGAAGATGAGGTTCCATTAGACAGAGGGAGAGAATAATAATAAAGAGCGTAACAACACCATTATCCACCCTTCCGCCACCTTCCAAACACCAATTATTTAGGACACTGATGCTCCTCTTACACTAGCATTTGCACAAGCAAACAAATAAAGAGAAGCAGGTTGAATTAATTAGCCGTTAATGCTAACTTCCTGCATATCAATGTGTCTTATTATGTACAACCAGACAAGGACCTGGGGATGCATCTCAATGTCTTCCTTCTTCAACTTAACAGGCACAGACGTGCAGGCAGAGAACAGGCTCGGAACAACATACAGCCAGACGCCCACGCCTAGTGAGCACGTCAAGACAGAGCCTTAAAAGAGACAAATCGCTAGAGTTCTAGATGTGTTTGCTGTATATTGATTAGCTGATAGATAGGAGTGGAAGTGATTACAACAGTAGCTTGAAATGGGATCTCCTACGTCTAATATCCAATATTTAGCTCCAACTTCACATTGGCATGCAGTAAATGTATTTATTTTTTATGCAAAGGTCTGAGTTTTGTTCAATTATCTGCAGTTACAGTAGGACTGAAGCCTTGGGACATTGGTCCGATAAATCCTTCAATCACAATGTCCTCTCTCTCTCCCTCTCTCTCTCTCTCTCTCTCTCTCTCTCTCTCTCTCTCTCTCTTCTCTCTCTCTCCCTCTCTCTCTCCCTCTCTCTCTCCCTCTCTCTCTCTCTCTCTCTCTCTTCTCTCTCTCTCTCTCTCTCTCTCCCTCTCTCTCTCTCTCTCCCTCTCTCTCTCTCTCTCTCTCTCTCTCTCTCGGTCTCTCTCCCTCTCTCTCTCTCTCTCTCTCTCTCTCTCTCTCTGTCTCTCTCTCTCTGTCTCTATCTCTCTCTCTATCTCTTTCTCTTTCCAAGTGGCAGACCTGCTACCTCAGTATTGTCAGCTCTCCCCATCTCCTCTCTGGGTTGTGGGCTGGATCTGTGGATGCAGATAGTATTGACAGCTATCTCCGTGTGGTCTGCTGCACACGGATGTATTGAACGCTGGAAGAGGGAACGAGATAGAGGGGGAGGGGGAGGGGGAGAGAGGGGTAGAGGGGAGGGGAGCGGAGGGGAAAGGCAGAGACTTGGCCTATGGTCTAGAACAGTCCTAAATACCCACAGATCCACACCAGCCGCACAACCCCAAAACATTGCCACTGGGGAAGAAGAATGGACAGGCTTTGGGCTTTTGTTCTGAGATAAGCCTCTTTAGCTAGTGGTCTGGTAGTACAAGCATGGGCTGTCTCAGTTGCTCTGAGAGCTAACAAACATTGTACAGAGAGTCATGTATTGGTCTGTGAATCAACCATGCAAGCCACAGTACAGTCCCTCTCACCCAGAAGTGTTACCAAGGTGAAGTGGGAATTGGATGTGTGTATGTGTGTGTGTGTGTGTGTGTGTGTGTGTGTGTGTGTGTGTGTGTGTGTGTGTGTGTGTGTGTGTGTGTGTGTGTGTGTGTGTGTGTGTGTGTGTGTGTGTGTGTGTGTGTGTGTG
>NC_088403.1:62268981-62308981 GCF_034236695.1 Oncorhynchus nerka
CACACACACACACACACACACACACACACACACACACACACACACACACACACACATGGATCGATAGGCCACGGTTGGTCACGGAATACAGTCAACACACAGCGATGGAAGAGATGTGCATATCGTCACCACAGACCTTTGGTTCACCTTCTCTGTGGTTGATGGGAAATAAGGCTGTGACCGAATATGTGTTAGTTAGGTTCAGTGACACACACACACACACACACACACACACACACACACACACACACACACACACACCAAACAGGTGTCCACATACTTTTGGTCACGTTGTACAGATCAAAATTACACCTGTAAATTGACCAAACAACAATTTTAATTCGTTGAATACACTCTGTTGAATAGCCATGTGCTTGACCAGTTAGCATTGCGTGAAGTGTCTCTCTCTTGTTTAAGTGAATATAAATTGCACTGTGATTTGAAGGGGATACAATAACTGTCATTCCACACTCTCTTACTCTGCAATTTACTGTCATTCACGAGAGTTACGTCCAAAGTGAACGTGCACAGCTGCATTGTGACCTGCCGGGCTAACCGACACCTGGTTGAAACACACACGGTGAAATCTGGGTCTACGTTACCATGGTTTCACGCATTTAGGGCCCGGTTCAGACAAAGGAAATGTTTGCCTGTGGTTCCCTTGCACCGCGCTGAAATACATTTCATTTAAACTGCTGAAAACCCTGCCACTTACTGGGCAACACATTTTTTCATTCGATAGGGTTTTCAGCACATTTATATCATATATTATGTATTTATTTATTCATTTAAATAAATAAATGTATGTATTACTTATTCTAAAGCCATTCTTGTACCGTAATTATAATTTTCTCTACAGACTCACTAAAATATATCAAATCATATTTTATTTGTCACATGCATCGAATACAACAGGTGTAGTGGACCTTACAGTGAAAATCTTAATAAAAAGCCCTTAACCAACAATGATGTTGTAAGAAAAATACCTTTAAAAAACTAAGACATTAAAGTAATTAAAGAGCAGCAGTAAAATAACAGTAGCGAGACTATATACAGGGGATTACGGTACAGAGTCAATGTGGAGGCTATATACAGGGTATTACGGTACAGATTCAATGTGGAGACTATATACAGGGGATTACGGTACAGAGTCAATGTGGAGGCTATATACAGGAGGTACCGGTACAGGGTCAATGTGGAGGCTATATACAGGAGATTACGGTACAGAGTCAATGTGGAGGCTATATACAGGGTATTACGGTACAGAGTCAATGTGGAGACTATATACAGGGGATTACGGTACAGAGTCAATGTTGAGGCTATATACAGGGGGTACCGGTACAGAGTCAATGTGGAGGCTATATACAGGGGATTACGGTACAGAGTCAATGTGGAGGCTATATACAGGGGGTACCGGTACAGAGTCAATGTGGAGGCTATATACAGGGGATTACGGTACAGAGTCAATGTGGAGGCTATATACAGGGGGTACCGGTACAGAGTCAATGTGGAGGCTATATACAGGGGATTACGGTACAGAGTCAATGTGGAGGCTATATACAGGAGATTACGGTACAGAGTCAATGTGGAGGCTATATACAGGGGATTACGGTACAGAGTCAATGTGGAGGCTATATACAGGGGATTATTTTACAGAGTCAATGTGGAGGCTATATACAGGGGATTACGGTACAGAGTCAATGTGGAGGCTATATACAGGGGATACCGGTACAGAGTCAATGTGGAGGCTATATACAGGGGATTATTTTACAGAGTCAATGTGGAGGCTATATACAGGGGATTACGGTACAGAGTCAATGTGGAGGCTATATACAGGGGATTACGGTACAGAGTCAATGTGGAGGATATATACAGGAGGTACCGGTACAGGGTCAATGTGGAGGCTATATACAGGAGATTACGGTACAGAGTCAATGTGGAGGCTATATACAGGGTATTACGGTACAGATTCAATGTGGAGACTATATACAGGGGATTACGGTACAGAGTCAATGTGGAGGCTATATACAGGAGGTACCGGTACAGGGTCAATGTATATACAGGAGGCACAGAGTCAATGTGGAGGCTATATACAGGGGGTTACGGTACAGAGTCAATGTGGAGGCTATATACAGGGGTTACGGTACAGAGTCAATGTGGAGGCTATATACAGGGGATTACGGTACAGAGTCAATGTGGAGGCTATATACAGGGGATTACGGTACAGAGTCAATGTGGAGGCTATATACAGGGGATTACGGTACAGAGTCAATGTGGAGGCTATATACAGGAGATTACGGTACAGAGTCAATGTGGAGGCTATATACAGGGGATTACGGTACAGAGTCAATGTGGAGGCTATATACAGGGGATTATTTTACAGAGTCAATGTGGAGGCTATATACAGGGGATTACGGTACAGAGTCAATGTGGAGGCTATAAACAGGGTATTACGGTACAGAGTCAATGTGGAGGCTATATACAGGGGATTACGGTACAGAGTCAATGTGGAGGCTATATACAGGAGGTACCGGTACAGAGTCAATGTGGAGGCTATATACAGGAGGTACCGGTACAGAGTTGAGGTTGAGTTGATATGGAGGGAACGGTTGAGTTGATATGGAGGGAACGGTTGAGTTGATATGGAGGGAACGGTTGAGTTGATATGGAGGAACGGTTGAGTTGATATGGAGGGAACAGTTGAGTTGATATGGAGGGAACGGTTGAGTTGATATGGAGGAACGGTTGAGTTGATATGGAGGAACGGTTGAGTTGATATGGAGGGAACGGTTGAGTTGATATGGAGGGAACGGTTGAGTTGATATGGAGGAACGGTTGAGTTGATATGGAGGGAACGGTTGAGTTGATATGGAGGAACGGTTGAGTTGATATGGAGGGAACGGTTGAGTTGATATGGAGGAACGGTTGAGTTGATATGGAGGAACGGTTGAGTTGATATGGAGGGAACGGTTGAGTTGATATGGAGGGAACGGTTGAGTTGATATGGAGGAACGGTTGAGTTGATATGGAGGGAACGGTTGAGTTGATATGAGGAACGGTTGAGTTGATATGGAGGGAACGGTTGAGTTGATATGGAGGGAACGGTTGAGTTTATATGAGGAACGGTTGAGTTGATATGGAGGAACGGTTGAGTTGATATGGAGGGAACGGTTGAGTTGATATGGAGGGAACGGTTGAGTTGATATGGAGGAACGGTTGAGTTGATATGGAGGGAACGGTTGAGTTTATATGAGGAATGGTTGAGTTGATATGGAGGGAACGGTTGAGTTGATATATGAGGAACGGTTGAGTTGATATGGGGGGAACGGTTGAGTTTATATGAGGAACGGTTGAGTTGATATGGAGGGAACGGTTGAGTTTATATTAGGAACGGTTGAGTTGATATATTAGGAACGGTTGAGTTTATATGGAGGGAACGGTTGAGTTGATATGGAGGGAACGGTTGAGTTGATATGGAGGGAACGGTTGAGTTTATATGAGGAATGGTTGAGTTGATATGGAGGGAACGGTTGAGTTGATATGGAGGGAACGGTTGAGTTTATATGAGGAACGGTTGAGTTGATATGGAGGGAACGGTTGAGTTGATATGAGGAACGGTTGAGTTGATATGGAGGGAACGGTTGAGTTTATATGAGGAACGGTTGAGTTGATATGGAGGAACGGTTGAGTTGATATGAGGAACGGTTGAGTTGATATGGAGGGAACGGTTGAGTTTATATGAGGAGCGGTTGAGTTGATATGGAGGAACGGTTGAGTTGATATGGAGGAACGGTTGAGTTGATATGGAGGGAACGGTTGAGTTTATATGAGGAACGGTTGAGTTGATATGGAGGGAACGGTTGAGTTGATATGAGGAACGGTTGAGTTGATATGGAGGAACGGTTGAGTTGATATGGAGGGAACGGTTGAGTTGATATGAGGAACGGTTGAGTTGGTATGGAGGGAACGGTTGAGTTGATATGGAGGGAACGGTTGAGTTGATATGGAGGGAACGGTTGAGTTTATATGGAGGGAACGGTTGAGTTGATATGAGGAACGGTTGAGTTGATATGGAGGGAACGGTTGAGTTGATATGGAGGGAACGGTTGAGTTGATATGGAGGAACGGTTGAGTTGATATGGAGGGAACGGTTGAGTTGATATGAGGAACGGTTGAGTTGATATGGAGGGAACGGTTGAGTTGATATGGAGGGAACGGTTGAGTTTATATGAGGAACGGTTGAGTTGATATGGAGGAACGGTTGAGTTGATATGGAGGGAACGGTTGAGTTGATATGGAGGGAACGGTTGAGTTGATATGGAGGAACGGTTGAGTTGATATGGAGGGAACGGTTGAGTTTATATGAGGAATGGTTGAGTTGATATGGAGGGAACGGTTGAGTTGATATATGAGGAACGGTTGAGTTGATATGGGGGGAACGGTTGAGTTTATATGAGGAACGGTTGAGTTGATATGGAGGGAACGGTTGAGTTTATATTAGGAACGGTTGAGTTGATATATTAGGAACGGTTGAGTTTATATGGAGGGAACGGTTGAGTTGATATGAGGAACGGTTGAGTTGATATGGAGGGAACGGTTGAGTTTATATGAGGAATGGTTGAGTTGATATGGAGGGAACGGTTGAGTTGATATGGAGGGAACGGTTGAGTTTATATCAGGAACGGTTGAGTTGATATGGAGGGAACGGTTGAGTTGATATGAGGAACGGTTGAGTTGATATGGAGGGAACGGTTGAGTTTATATGAGGAACGGTTGAGTTGATATGGAGGGAACGGTTGAGTTGATATGAGGAACGGTTGAGTTGATATGGAGGGAACGGTTGAGTTTATATGAGGAGCGGTTGAGTTGATATGGAGGGAACGGTTGAGTTGATATGGAGGGAACGGTTGAGTTGATATGGAGGGAACGGTTGAGTTTATATGAGGAACGGTTGAGTTGATATGGAGGGAACGGTTGAGTTGATATGAGGAACGGTTGAGTTGATATGGAGGAACGGTTGAGTTGATATGGAGGGAACGGTTGAGTTGATATGAGGAACGGTTGAGTTGGTATGGAGGGAACGGTTGAGTTGATATGGAGGGAACGGTTGAGTTGATATGGAGGGAACGGTTGAGTTTATATGGAGGGAACGGTTGAGTTGATATGAGGAACGGTTGAGTTGATATGGAGGGAACGGTTGAGTTGATATGGAGGAACGGTTGAGTTGATATGGAGGAACGGTTGAGTTGATATGGAGGAACGGTTGAGTTGATATGAGGAACGGTTGAGTTGATATGGAGGAACGGTTGAGTTGATATGGAGGAACGGTTGAGTTTATATGAGGAACGGTTGAGTTGATATGGAGGAACGGTTGAGTTGATATGGAGGAACGGTTGAGTTGATATGGAGGGAACGGTTGAGTTGATATGAGGAACGGTTGAGTTGATATGGAGGGAACGGTTGAGTTTATATGAGGAATGGTTGAGTTGATATGGAGGGAACGGTTGAGTTGATATATGAGGAACGGTTGAGTTGATATGGGGGGAACGGTTGAGTTTATATGAGGAACGGTTGAGTTGATATGGAGGGAACGGTTGAGTTTATATTAGGAACGGTTGAGTTGATATATTAGGAACGGTTGAGTTTATATGGAGGGAACGGTTGAGTTGATATGGAGGGAACGGTTGAGTTGATATGGAGGGAACGGTTGAGTTTATATGAGGAATGGTTGAGTTGATATGGAGGGAACGGTTGAGTTGATATGGAGGGAACGGTTGAGTTTATATGAGGAACGGTTGAGTTGATATGGAGGGAACGGTTGAGTTGATATGAGGAACGGTTGAGTTGATATGGAGGGAACGGTTGAGTTTATATGAGGAACGGTTGAGTTGATATGGAGGGAACGGTTGAGTTGATATGAGGAACGGTTGAGTTGATATGGAGGGAACGGTTGAGTTTATATGAGGAGCGGTTGAGTTGATATGGAGGGAACGGTTGAGTTGATATGGAGGGAACGGTTGAGTTGATATGGAGGGAACGGTTGAGTTTATATGAGGAACGGTTGAGTTGATATGGAGGGAACGGTTGAGTTGATATGAGGAACGGTTGAGTTGATATGGAGGAACGGTTGAGTTGATATGGAGGGAACGGTTGAGTTGATATGAGGAACGGTTGAGTTGGTATGGAGGGAACGGTTGAGTTGATATGGAGGAACGGTTGAGTTGATATGGAGGGAACGGTTGAGTTTATATGGAGGGAACGGTTGAGTTGATATGAGGAACGGTTGAGTTGATATGGAGGGAACGGTTGAGTTGATATGAGGAACGGTTGAGTTGATATGGAGGGAACGGTTGAGTTGATATGGAGGGAACGGTTGAGTTGATATGGAGGGAACGGTTGAGTTGATATGGAGGAACGGTTGAGTTGATATGAGGAACGGTTGAGTTGATATGGAGGGAACGGTTGAGTTGATATGAGGAACGGTTGAGTTGATATGGAGGGAACGGTTGAGTTGATATGGAGGGAACGGTTGAGTTGATATGGAGGAACGGTTGAGTTGATATGGAGGAACGGTTGAGTTGATATGGAGGGAACGGTTGAGTTGATATGGAGGGAACGGTTGAGTTGATATGGAGGAACGGTTGAGTTGATATGGAGGGAACGGTTGAGTTGATATGAGGAACGGTTGAGTTGATATGGAGGGAACGGTTGAGTTTATATGAGGAACGGTTGAGTTTATATATTAGGAACGGTTGAGTTGATATGAGGAACGGTTGAGTTTATATGGAGGAACGGTTGAGTTGATATGGAGGGAACGGTTGAGTTGATATGGAGGGAACGGTTGAGTTGATATGGAGGGAACGGTTGAGTTTATATGGAGGGAACGGTTGAGTTGATATGAGGAACGGTTGAGTTGATATGGAGGGAACGGTTGAGTTGATATGAGGAACGGTTGAGTTGATATGGAGGGAACGGTTGAGTTGATATGGAGGGAACGGTTGAGTTGATATGGAGGAACGGTTGAGTTGATATGGAGGAACGGTTGAGTTGATATGGAGGGAACGGTTGAGTTGATATGGAGGGAACGGTTGAGTTGATATGGAGGAACGGTTGAGTTGATATGGAGGGAACGGTTGAGTTGATATGAGGAACGGTTGAGTTGATATGGAGGGAACGGTTGAGTTTATATGAGGAATTGTTGAGTTGATATGGAGGGAACGGATGAGTTGATATATGAGGAACGGTTGAGTTGATATGGGGGGAACGGTTGAGTTTATATGAGGAACGGTTGAGTTGATATGGAGGGAACGGTTGAGTTTATATTAGGAACGGTTGAGTTGATATATTAGGAACGGTTGAGTTTATATGGAGGGAACGGTTGAGTTGATATGGAGGGAACGGTTGAGTTGATATGGAGGGAACGGTTGAGTTTATATGAGGAATGGTTGAGTTGATATGGAGGGAACGGTTGAGTTGATATGGAGGGAACGGTTGAGTTTATATGAGGAACGGTTGAGTTGATATGGAGGGAACGGTTGAGTTGATATGAGGAACGGTTGAGTTGATATGGAGGGAACGGTTGAGTTTATATGAGGAACGGTTGAGTTGATATGGAGGGAACGGTTGAGTTGATATGAGGAACGGTTGAGTTGATATGGAGGGAACGGTTGAGTTTATATGAGGAGCGGTTGAGTTGATATGGAGGGAACGGTTGAGTTGATATGGAGGGAACGGTTGAGTTGATATGGAGGGAACGGTTGAGTTTATATGAGGAACGGTTGAGTTGATATGGAGGGAACGGTTGAGTTGATATGAGGAACGGTTGAGTTGATATGGAGGAACGGTTGAGTTGATATGGAGGGAACGGTTGAGTTGATATGGAGGGAACGGTTGAGTTGATATGGAGGGAACGGTTGAGTTTATATGGAGGGAACGGTTGAGTTGATATGAGGAACGGTTGAGTTGATATGGAGGGAACGGTTGAGTTGATATGAGGAACGGTTGAGTTGATATGGAGGGAACGGTTGAGTTGATATGGAGGGAACGGTTGAGTTGATATGGAGGAACGGTTGAGTTGATATGGAGGAACGGTTGAGTAAATATGGAGGGAACGGTTGAGTTGATATGGAGGGAACGGTTGAGTTGATATGGAGGAACGGTTGAGTTGATATGGAGGGAACGGTTGAGTTGATATGAGGAACGGTTGAGTTGATATGGAGGGAACGGTTGAGTTTATATGAGGAACGGTTGAGTTTATATATTAGGAACGGTTGAGTTGATATGAGGAACGGTTGAGTTTATATGAGGAACGGTTGAGTTTATATATTAGGAACGGTTGAGTTGATATGAGGAACGGTTGAGTTTATATGAGGAACGGTTGAGTTGATATGGAGGGAACGGTTGAGTTGATATATGAGGAACGGTTGAGTTGATATGGAGGGAACGGTTGAGTTTATATGAGGAACGGTTGAGTTGATATGGAGGAACGGTTGAGTTGATATGGAGGGAACGGTTGAGTTGATATGGAGGGAACGGTTGAGTTGATATGGAGGGAACGGTTGAGTTGATATGGAGGGAACGGTTGAGTTTATATGAGGAACGGTTGAGTTGATATGGAGGGAACGGTTGAGTTGATATGAGGAACGGTTGAGTTGATATGGAGGAACGGTTGAGTTGATATGGAGGAACGGTTGAGTTGATATGGAGGGAACGGTTGAGTTGATATGGAGGGAACGGTTGAGTTTATATGGAGGGAACGGTTGAGTTGATATGAGGAACGGTTGAGTTGATATGGAGGGAACGGTTGAGTTGATATGAGGAACGGTTGAGTTGATATGGAGGGAACGGTTGAGTTGATATGGAGGGAACGGTTGAGTTGATATGGAGGAACGGTTGAGTTGATATGGAGGAACGGTTGAGTTGATATGGAGGGAACGGTTGAGTTGATATGGAGGAACGGTTGAGTTGATATGGAGGAACGGTTGAGTTGATATGGAGGGAACGGTTGAGTTGATATGAGGAACGGTTGAGTTGATATGGAGGGAACGGTTGAGTTTATATGAGGAACGGTTGAGTTTATATATTAGGAACGGTTGAGTTGATATGAGGAACGGTTGAGTTTATATGAGGAACGGTTGAGTTTATATATTAGGAACGGTTGAGTTGATATGAGGAACGGTTGAGTTTATATGAGGAACGGTTGAGTTGATATGGAGGGAACGGTTGAGTTTATATGAGGAACGGTTGAGTTTATATATTAGGAACGGTTGAGTTGATATGAGGAACGGTTGAGTTTATATGAGGAACGGTTGAGTTTATATATTAGGAACGGTTGAGTTGATATGAGGAACGGTTGAGTTTATATGAGGAACGGTTGAGTTGATATGGAGGGAACGGTTGAGTTGATATATGAGGAACGGTTGAGTTGATATGGAGGGAACGGTTGAGTTTATATGAGGAACGGTTGAGTTGATATGGAGGAACGTTGAGTTGATATGGAGGGAACGGTTGAGTTGATATGGAGGGAACGGTTGAGTTGATATGGAGGAACGGTTGAGTTGATATGGAGGGAACGGTTGAGTTTATATGAGGAACGGTTGAGTTGATATGGAGGAACGGTTGAGTTGATATGAGGAACGGTTGAGTTGATATGGAGGAACGGTTGAGTTGATATGGAGGGAACGGTTGAGTTGATATGGAGGGAACGGTTGAGTTGATATGGAGGGAACGGTTGAGTTTATATGGAGGGAACGGTTGAGTTGATATGAGGAACGGTTGAGTTGATATGGAGGGAACGGTTGAGTTGATATGAGGAACGGTTGAGTTGATATGGAGGGAACGGTTGAGTTGATATGGAGGGAACGGTTGAGTTGATATGGAGGAACGGTTGAGTTGATATGGAGGAACGGTTGAGTTGATATGGAGGGAACGGTTGAGTTGATATGGAGGGAACGGTTGAGTTGATATGGAGGAACGGTTGAGTTGATATGGAGGGAACGGTTGAGTTGATATGAGGAACGGTTGAGTTGATATGGAGGGAACGGTTGAGTTTATATGAGGAACGGTTGAGTTTATATATTAGGAACGGTTGAGTTGATATGAGGAACGGTTGAGTTTATATGAGGAACGGTTGAGTTTATATATTAGGAACGGTTGAGTTGATATGAGGAACGGTTGAGTTTATATGAGGAACGGTTGAGTTGATATGGAGGGAACGGTTGAGTTGATATATGAGGAACGGTTGAGTTGATATGGAGGGAACGGTTGAGTTTATATGAGGAACGGTTGAGTTGATATGGAGGAACGGTTGAGTTGATATGGAGGGAACGGTTGAGTTGATATGGAGGGAACGGTTGAGTTGATATGGAGGAACGGTTGAGTTGATATGGAGGAACGGTTGAGTTGATATGGAGGGAACGGTTGAGTTGATATGGAGGGAACGGTTGAGTTGATATGGAGGAACGGTTGAGTTGATATGGAGGGAACGGTTGAGTTTATATGAGGAATGGTTGAGTTTTTATATTAGGAACGGTTGAGTTGATATGAGGAACGGTTGAGTTTATATGAGGAACGGTTGAGTTTATATATTAGGAACGGTTGAGTTGATATGAGGAACGGTTGAGTTTATATGAGGAACGGTTGAGTTGATATGGAGGGAACGGTTGAGTTGATATATGAGGAACGGTTGAGTTGATATGGAGGTAACGGTTGAGTTTATATGAGGAACGGTTGAGTTGATATGGAGGGAACGGTTGAGTTTATATTAGGAACGGTTGAGTTGATATATTAGGAACGGTTGAGTTTATATGGAGGGAACGGTTGAGTTGATATGGAGGGAACGGTTGAGTTGATATGGAGGGAACGGTTGAGTTTATATGAGGAATGGTTGAGTTGATATGGAGGGAACGGTTGAGTTGATATGGAGGGAACGGTTGAGTTTATATGAGGAACGGTTGAGTTGATATGGAGGGAACGGTTGAGTTGATATGAGGAACGGTTGAGTTGATATGGAGGGAACGGTTGAGTTTATATGAGGAACGGTTGAGTTGATATGGAGGGAACGGTTGAGTTGATATGAGGAACGGTTGAGTTGATATGGAGGAACGGTTGAGTTTATATGAGGAGCGGTTGAGTTGATATGGAGGGAACGGTTGAGTTGATATGGAGGGAACGGTTGAGTTGATATGGAGGGAACGGTTGAGTTTATATGAGGAACGGTTGAGTTGATATGGAGGGAACGGTTGAGTTGATATGAGGAACGGTTGAGTTGATATGGAGGAACGGTTGAGTTGATATGGAGGGAACGGTTGAGTTGATATGAGGAACGGTTGAGTTGATATGGAGGGAACGGTTGAGTTGATATGGAGGAACGGTTGAGTTGATATGGAGGAACGAGTTGATATGAGGAACGGTTGAGTTGATATGGAGGGAACGGTTGAGTTGATATGGAGGAACGGTTGAGTTGATATGGAGGGAACGGTTGAGTTTATATGAGGAATGGTTGAGTTTTTATATTAGGAACGGTTGAGTTGATATGAGGAACGGTTGAGTTTATATGAGGAACGGTTGAGTTTATATATTAGGAACGGTTGAGTTGATATGAGGAACGGTTGAGTTTATATGAACGGTTGAGTTGATATGGAGGAACGGTTGAGTTGATATATGAGGAACGGTTGAGTTGATATGGAGGTAACGGTTGAGTTTATATGAGGAACGGTTGAGTTGATATGGAGGAACGGTTGAGTTTATATTAGGAACGGTTGAGTTGATATATTAGGAACGGTTGAGTTTATATGGAGGGAACGGTTGAGTTGATATGGAGGAACGGTTGAGTTGATATGGAGGGAACGGTTGAGTTTATATGAGGAATGGTTGAGTTGATATGGAGGGAACGGTTGAGTTGATATGGAGGAACGGTTGAGTTTATATGAGGAACGGTTGAGTTGATATGGAGGGAACGGTTGAGTTGATATGAGGAACGGTTGAGTTGATATGGAGGGAACGGTTGAGTTTATATGAGGAACGGTTGAGTTGATATGGAGGAACGGTTGAGTTGATATGAGGAACGGTTGAGTTGATATGGAGGGAACGGTTGAGTTTATATGAGGAGCGAGCGGCTGAGTTGATATGGAGGAACGGTTGAGTTGATATGGAGGAACGGTTGAGTTGATATGGAGGAACGGTTGAGTTTATATGAGGAACGGTTGAGTTGATATGGAGGGAACGGTTGAGTTGATATGAGGAACGGTTGAGTTGATATGGAGGAACGGTTGAGTTGATATGGAGGAACGGTTGAGTTGATATGAGGAACGGTTGAGTTGATATGGAGGAACGGTTGAGTTGATATGGAGGAACGGTTGAGTTGATATGGAGGAACGGTTGAGTTGATATGGAGGGAACGGTTGAGTTTATATGGAGGGAACGGTTGAGTTGATATGAGGAACGGTTGAGTTGATATGGAGGGAACGGTTGAGTTGATATGGAGGAACGGTTGAGTTGATATGGAGGAACGGTTGAGTTGATATGGAGGAACGGAGTTGAGTTGATATGGAGGGAACGTTGAGTTGATATGGAGGAACGGTTGAGTTGATATGGAGGAACGGTTGAGTTGATATGGAGGAACGGTTGAGTTGATATGAGGAACGGTTGAGTTGATATGGAGGAACGGTTGAGTTGATATGGAGGGAACGGTTGAGTTGATATGGAGGAACGGTTGAGTTGATATGGAGGAACGGTTGAGTTGATATGGAGGAACGGTTGAGTTTATATGAGGAACGGAGTTTATATATTAGGAACGGTTGAGTTGATATGAGGAACGGTTGAGTTTATATGAGGAACGGTTGAGTTTATATATTAGGAACGGTTGAGTTGATATGAGGAACGGTTGAGTTTATATGAGGAACGGTTGAGTTGATATGGAGGGAACGGTTGAGTTGATATATGAGGAACGGTTGAGTTGATATGGAGGTAACGGTTGAGTTTATATGAGGAACGGTTGAGTTGATATGGAGGAACGGTTGAGTTTATATTAGGAACGGTTGAGTTGATATATTAGGAACGGTTGAGTTTATATGGAGGGAACGGTTGAGTTGATATGGAGGGAACGGTTGAGTTGATATGGAGGGAACGGTTGAGTTGATATGGAGGGAACGGTTGAGTTGATATGAGGAACGGTTGAGTTGATATGGAGGGAACGGTTGAGTTTATATGAGGAACGGTTGAGTTGATATGGAGGGAACGGTTGAGTTGATATGAGGAACGGTTGAGTTGATATGGAGGGAACGGTTGAGTTTATATGAGGAGCGGTTGAGTTGATATGGAGGGAACGGTTGAGTTGATATGGAGGGAACGGTTGAGTTGATATGAGGAACGGTTGAGTTGATATGAAGGAACGGTTGAGTTGATATGGAGGGAACGGTTGAGTTGATATGAGGAACGGTTGAGTTGATATGGAGGGAACGGTTGAGTTGATATGGAGGGAACGGTTGAGTTGATATGGAGGGAACGGTTGAGTTGATATGAGGAACGGTTGAGTTGATATGGAGGGAACGGTTGAGTTGATATGGAGGAACGGTTGAGTTGATATGGAGGAACGGTTGAGTTGATATGGAGGGAACGGTTGAGTTGATATGGAGGGAACGGTTGAGTTGATATGGAGGAACGGTTGAGTTGATATGGAGGGAACGGTTGACTTGATATGAGGAACGGTTGAGTTGATATGGAGGGAACGGTTGAGTTGATATGGAGGGAACGGTTGAGTTGATATGAGGAACGGTTGAGTTTATATGGAGGAACGGTTGAGTTGATATGGAGGGAACGGTTGAGTTGATATGGAGGGAACGGTTGAGTTGATATGGAGGAACGGTTGAGTTGATATGGAGGGAACGGTTGAGTTTATATGAGGAACGGTTGAGTTTATATATTAGGAACGGTTGAGTTGATATGAGGAACGGTTGAGTTTATATGAGGAACGGTTGAGTTTATATATTAGGAACGGTTGAGTTGATATGAGGAACGGTTGAGTTTATATGAGGAACGGTTGAGTTGATATGGAGGGAACGGTTGAGTTGATATATGAGGAACGGTTGAGTTGATATGGAGGGAACGGTTGAGTTTATTTGAGGAACGGTTGAGTTGATATGGAGGGAACGGTTGAGTTTATATTAGGAACGGTTGAGTTGATATATTAGGAACGGTTGAGTTTATATGGAGGGAACGGTTGAGTTGATATGGAGGAACGGTTGAGTTGATATGGAGGGAACGGTTGAGTTTATATGAGGAACGGTTGAGTTGATATGGAGGAACGGTTGAGTTGATATGAGAACGGAGTTGATATGGAGGAACGGTTGAGTTTATATGAGGAACGGTTGAGTTGATATGGAGGGAACGGTTGAGTTGATATGAGGAACGGTTGAGTTGATATGGAGGGAACGGTTGAGTTTATATGAGGAGCGGTTGAGTTGATATGGAGGGAACGGTTGAGTTGATATGGAGGGAACGGTTGAGTTGATATGGAGGGAACGGTTGAGTTTATATGAGGAACGGTTGAGTTGATATGGAGGAACGGTTGAGTTGATATGAGGAACGGTTGAGTTGATATGGAGGAACGGTTGAGTTGATATGTAGGGACGGTTGAGTTGATATGAGGAACGTTGAGTTGATATGGAGGAACGGTTGAGTTGATATGGAGGAACGGTTGAGTTGATATGGAGGGAACGGTTGAGTTGATATGGAGGAACGGTTGAGTTGATATGAGGAACGGTTGAGTTGATATGGAGGAACGGTTGAGTTGATATGAGGAACGGTTGAGTTGATATGGAGGGAACGGTTGAGTTGATATGAGGGAACGGTTGAGTTGATATGAGGAACGGTTGAGTTGATATGAGGAACGGTTGAGTTGATATGAGGAACGGTTGAGTTGATATGGAGGAACGGTTGAGTTGATATGGAGGGAACGGTTGAGTTTATATGGAGGGAACGGTTGAGTTGATATGGAGGAACGGTTGAGTTGATATGGAGGAACGGTTGAGTTGATATGGAGGAACGAGTTGATATGGAGGGAGGTTGAGTTGATATGAGGAACGGTTGAGTTGATATGGAGGAACGGTTGAGTTGATATATGAGGAACGTTGAGTTGATATGGAGGGAACGGTTGAGTTTATATGAGGAACGGTTGAGTTGATATGGAGGGAACGGTTGAGTTGATATGAGGAACGGTTGAGTTGATATGGAGGAACGGTTGAGTTGATATATTAGGAACGGTTGAGTTGATATGAGGAACGGTTGAGTTGATATGGAGGGAACGGTTGAGTTTATATGAGGAGCGGTTGAGTTGATATGGAGGGAACGGTTGAGTTGATATGGAGGGAACGGTTGAGTTGATATGGAGGGAACGGTTGAGTTTATATGAGGAACGGTTGAGTTGATATGAGGAACGGTTGAGTTGGTATGGAGGGAACGGTTGAGTTGATATGGAGGGAACGGTTGAGTTGATATGGAGGGAACGGTTGAGTTTATATGGAGGGAACGGTTGAGTTGATATGAGGAACGGTTGAGTTGATATGGAGGGAACGGTTGAGTTGATATAAGGAACGGTTGAGTTGATATGGAGGGAACGGTTGAGTTGATATGGAGGGAACGTTGAGTTGATATGGAGGAACGGTTGAGTTGATATGGAGGAACGGTTGAGTTGATATGAGGAGGAATATGGAGGAACGGTTGAGTTGATATGAGGAACGGTTGAGTTGATATGGAGGAACGGTTGAGTTGATATGGAGGAACGGTTGAGTTGATATGGAGGGAACGGTTGAGTTGATATGGAGGGAACGGTTGAGTTGATATGGAGGAACGGTTGAGTTGATATGGAGGAACGGTTGAGTTGATATGGAGGAACGGTTGAGTTGATATGGAGGAACGGTTGAGTTGATATGGAGGGAAACGGTTGAGTTGATATGAGGAACGGTTGAGTTGATATGGAGGGAACGGTTGAGTTGATATGGAGGAACGGTTGAGTTGATATGGAGGAACGGTTGAGTTTATATGGAGGGAACGGTTGAGTTGATATGAGGAACGGTTGAGTTGATATGGAGGAACGGTTGAGTTGATATGGAGGAACGGTTGAGTTGATATGGAGGAACGGTTGAGTTGATATGGAGGAGGACGGTTGAGTTGATATGGAGGGAACGGTTGAGTTGATATGGAGGAACGGAGGAACGTTGAGTTGATATGGAGGAACGGTTGACTTGATATGAGGAACGGTTGAGTTGATATGGAGGAACGGTTGAGTTGATATGGAGGAACGGTTGAGTTGATATGAGGAACGGTTGAGTTTATATGGAGGAACGGTTGAGTTGATATGGAGGGAACGGTTGAGTTGATATGGAGGAACGGTTGAGTTGATATGGAGGAACGGTTGAGTTGATATGGAGGAACGGTTGAGTTTATATGAGGAACGGTTGAGTTTATATATTAGGAACGGTTGAGTTGATATGAGGAACGGTTGAGTTTATATGAGGAACGGTTGAGTTTATATATTAGGAACGGTTGAGTTGATATGGAGGAACGGTTGAGTTTATATGAGGAACGGTTGAGTTGATATGGAGGAACGGTTGAGTTGATATATGAGGAACGGTTGAGTTGATATGGAGGGAACGGTTGAGTTTATATGAGGAACGGTTGAGTTGATATGGAGGAACGGTTGAGTTGATATGGAGGAACGGTTGAGTTGATATATTAGGAACGGTTGAGTTTATATGGAGGAACGGTTGAGTTGATATGGAGGAACGGTTGAGTTGATATGGAGGGAACGGTTGAGTTGATATGGAGGAACGGTTGAGTTGATATGGAGGAACGGTTGAGTTGATATGGAGGAACGGTTGAGTTGATATGAGGGAACGGTTGAGTTGATATGGAGGAACGGTTGAGTTGATATGGAGGGAACGGTTGATGAGTTGATATGGAGGAACGGTTGAGTTGATATGGAGGGAACGGTTGAGTTGATATGGAGGAACGGTTGAGTTGATATGGAGGAAACGGTTGAGTTGATATGGAGGGAACGGTTGAGTTGATATGGAGGAACGGTTGAGTTTATATGGAGGAACGGTTGAGTTGATATGAAACGGTTGAGTTGATATGGAGGAACGGTTGAGTTGATATGAGGAACGGTTGAGTTGATATGGAGGAACGGTTGAGTTGATATGGAGGGAACGGTTGAGTTGATATGAGGAACGGTTGAGTTGATATGGAGGAACGGTTGAGTTGATATGGAGGAACGGTTGAGTTGATATGGAGGAACGGAGGAACGGTTGAGTTATATGGAGGAACGGTTGAGTTGATATGAGGAACGGAGTTGAGTTGATATGAGGAACGGTTGAGTTGATATGGAGGAACGGTTGAGTTGATATGGAGGAACGGTTGAGTTGATATGGAGGAACGGTTGAGTTGATATGGAGGAACGGTTGAGTTGATATGAGGAACGGTTGAGTTTATATGAGGAACGGTTGAGTTGATATGGAGGAACGGTTGAGTTGATATGATTGAGTTGATATGGAGAACGGTTGAGTTGATATGGAGGAACGGTTGAGTTTATATGAGGAACGGTTGAGTTGATATGGAGGGAACGGTTGAGTTGATATGAGGAACGGTTGAGTTGATATGGAGGAACGGTTGAGTTGATATGGAGGAACGGTTGAGTTGATATGAGGAACGGAGTTTGAGTTGATATATGGAGGGAATATGGAGGAACGGTTGAGTTTATATGAGGAACGGTTGAGTTGATATGGAGGAACGGTTGAGTTGGAGGGAACGGTTGATGATATGAGGAACGGTTGAGTTGATATGAGGAACGGTTGAGTTGATATGAGGAACGGTTGAGTTGATATGGAGGGAACGGTTGAGTTGATATGGAGGAACGGTTGAGTTGATATGGAGGAACGGTTGAGTTTATATGGAGGAACGGTTGAGTTGATATGAGGAACGGTTGAGTTGATATGGAGGGAACGGTTGAGTTGATATGGAGGAACGGTTGAGTTGATATGGAGGAACGGTTGAGTTGATATGGAGGAACGGTTGAGTTGATATGGAGGGAACGGTTGAGTTGATATGGAGGAACGGTTGAGTTGATATGGAGGAACGGTTGAGTTGATATGGAGGGAACGGTTGAGTTGATATGGAGGAACGGTTGAGTTGATATGGAGGAACGGTTGAGTTGATATGGAGGAATATGGAGGAAACGGAGTTGAGTTGATATGGAGGGAACGGTTGAGTTGATATGGAGGAACGGTTGAGTTGATATGGAGGAACGGTTGAGTTGATATGGAGGAACGGTTGAGTTGATATATGGAGGAACGGTTGAGTTGATATGGAGGAACGGTTGAGTTTATATGGAGGAACGGTTGAGTTGATATGGAGGAAACGGTTGAGTTGATATGGAGGAACGGTTGAGTTTATATGAGGAACGGTTGAGTTGATATGGAGGGAACGGTTGAGTTGATATGAGGAACGGTTGAGTTGATATGGAGGGAACGGTTGAGTTGATATGAGGAACGGAGTTGAGTTGATATGAGGAACGGTTGAGTTGATATGGAGGAACGGTTGAGTTGATATGGAGGGAACGGTTGAGTTGATATGGAGGAACGGTTGAGTTGATATGGAGGAACGGTTGAGTTGATATGGAGGAACGGTTGAGTTGATATGGAGGAACGGTTGAGTTGATATGGAGGAACGGTTGAGTTGATATGGAGGGAACGGTTGAGTTGATATGAGGAACGGTTGAGTTGATATGGAGGAACGGTTGAGTTGATATGGAGGAAACGGTTGAGTTGATATGGAGGAACGGTTGAGTTGATATGGAGGAACGGTTGAGTTGATATGGAGGAACGGTTGAGTTGATATGAGTTGAGTTGATATGGAGGAACGGTTGAGTTGATATGAGGAACGGTTGAGTTGATATGGAGGAACGGTTGAGTTGATATGGAGGGAACGGTTGAGTTGATATGGAGGAACGGTTGAGTTGATATGGAGGAACGGTTGAGTTGATATGGAGGAACGGTTGAGTTGATATGGAGGAACGGTTGAGTTGATATGGAGGAACGGTTGAGTTGATATGGAGGAACGGTTGAGTTGATATGGAGGAACGGTTGAGTTGATATGGAGGAACGGTTGAGTTTATATGGAGGAACGGTTGAGTTGATATATTAGGAACGGTTGAGTTGATATGGAGGAACGGTTGAGTTTATATGGAGGAACGGTTGAGTTGATATGGAGGAACGGTTGAGTTGATATGGAGGAACGGTTGAGTTGATATGGAGGAACGGTTGAGTTTATATGGAGGAACGGTTGAGTTGATATGGAGGAACGGTTGAGTTGATATGGAGGAACGGTTGAGTTGATATGAGGAACGGTTGAGTTGATATGGAGGGAACGGTTGAGTTGATATGGAGGAACGGTTGAGTTGATATGGAGGAACGGTTGAGTTGATATGGAGGGAACGGTTGAGTTGATATGGAGGGAACGGTTGAGTTTATATGGAGGGAACGGTTGAGTTGATATGAGGAACGGTTGAGTTGATATGGAGGGAACGGTTGAGTTGATATGGAGGAACGGTTGAGTTGATATGGAGGAACGGTTGAGTTGATATGGAGGGAACGGTTGAGTTGATATGGAGGAACGGTTGAGTTGATATGGAGGAACGGTTGAGTTGATATGGAGGGAACGGTTGAGTTGATATGGAGGGAACGGTTGAGTTGATATGGAGGAACGGTTGAGTTGATATGGAGGGAACGGTTGAGTTGATATGAGGAACGGTTGAGTTGATATGGAGGGAACGGTTGAGTTTATATGAGGAACGGTTGAGTTTATATATTAGGAACGGTTGAGTTGATATGAGGAACGGTTGAGTTTATATGAGGAACGGTTGAGTTTATATATTAGGAACGGTTGAGTTGATATGGAGGAACGGTTGAGTTGATATGGAGGAACGGTTGAGTTGATATGGAGGGAACGGTTGAGTTGATATGAGGAACGGTTGAGTTGATATGGAGGGAACGGTTGAGTTTATATGAGGAATGGTTGAGTTGATATGGAGGGAACGGTTGAGTTGATATGAGGAACGGTTGAGTTGATATATGAGGAACGGTTGAGTTGATATGGAGGAACGGTTGAGTTGATATGGAGGGAACGGTTGAGTTGATATGGAGGGAACGGTTGAGTTGATATGGAGGAACGGTTGAGTTGATATGGAGGAACGGTTGAGTTGATAGAGAACGGTTGAGTTGAGGGGAACGGTTGAGTTGATATGAGGAACGGTTGAGTTGATATGGAGGAACGGTTGAGTTGATATGGAGGGAACGGTTGAGTTGATATGGAGGAACGGTTGAGTTGATATGGAGGAACGGTTGAGTTGATATGGAGGAACGGTTGAGTTGATATGGAGGAACGGTTGAGTTGATATGGAGGAACGGTTGAGTTGATATGGAGGGAACGGTTGAGTTGATATGGAGGAACGGTTGAGTTGATATGGAGGGAACGGTTGAGTTGATATGAGGAACGGTTGAGTTGATATGGAGGAACGGTTGAGTTGATATGATATGAGGAACGGTTGAGTTGATATGGAGGAACGGTTGAGTTGATATGGAGGAACGGTTGAGTTGATATGGAGGAACGGTTGAGTTGATATGGAGGAACGGTTGAGTTGATATGGAGGAACGGTTGAGTTGATATGGAGGAACGGTTGAGTTGATATGGAGGAACGGTTGAGTTGATATGGAGGGAACGGTTGAGTTGATATGGAGGGAACGGTTGAGTTGATATGAGGAACGGTTGAGTTGATATGGAGGAACGGTTGAGTTGATATGGAGGAACGGTTGAGTTGATATGGAGGAACGGTTGAGTTGATATGGAGGAACGGTTGAGTTGATATGGAGGGAACGGTTGAGTTGATATGGAGGAACGGTTGAGTTGATATGGAGGAACGGTTGAGTTGATATGGAGGGAACGAGTTGATATGAGGAACGGTTGATATGGAGGAACGGTTGAGTTTATATGAGGAACGGTTGAGTTGATATGGAGGAACGGTTGAGTTGATATGGAGGAACGGTTGAGTTTATATGAGGAACGGTTGAGTTTATATATTGATATGGAGGAACGGTTGAGTTGATATGGAGGAACGGTTGAGTTGATATGGAGGAACGGTTGAGTTGATATGGAGGAACGGTTGAGTTGATATGGAGGAACGGTTGAGTTTATATGAGGAACGGTTGAGTTGATATGGAGGAACGGTTGAGTTGATATATGAGGAACGGTTGAGTTGATATGGAGGAACGGTTGAGTTTATATGAGGAACGGTTGAGTTGATATGGAGGGAACGGTTGAGTTTATATTAGGAACGGTTGAGTTGATATATTAGGAACGGTTGAGTTTATATGGAGGAACGGTTGAGTTGATATGGAGGGAACGGTTGAGTTGATATGGAGGAACGGTTGAGTTTATATGAGGAATGGTTGAGTTGATATGGAGGAACGGTTGAGTTGATATGGAGGGAACGGTTGAGTTGATATGGAGGAACGAAGTTGATATGAGTTGAGTATATGAGGAACGGTTGAGTTGATATGGAGGGAACGGTTGAGTTGATATGAGGAACGGTTGAGTTGATATGGAGGAACGGTTGAGTTGATATGTTTGAGTTGATATGGAGGAACGGTTGAGTTGATATGGAGGAACGGTTGAGTTGATATGGAGGGAACGGTTGAGTTGATATGGAGGAACGGTTGAGTTGATATGAGGAACGGTTGAGTTGATATGGAGGGAACGGTTGAGTTATGATATATGGAGGAACGGTTGAGTTGATATGGAGGGAACGGTTGAGTTTATATGGAGGAACGGTTGAGTTTATATGAGGAACGGTTGAGTTTATATGGAGGAACGGTTGAGTTGATATGGAACGGAACGGTTGAGTTGATATGGAGGTTGATATATGAAACGGTTGAGTTGATATGGAGGGAACGGTTGAGTTGATATGAGGAACGGTTGAGTTGATATGGAGGAACGGTTGAGTTGATATGGAGGGAACGGGTTGAGTTGATATGGAGGAACGGTTGAGTTGATATGGAGGAACGTTGAGTTGATATGGAGGGAACGGTTGAGTTGATATGAGGAACGGTTGAGTTGATATGGAGGAACGGTTGAGTTGATATGAGGAACGGTTGAGTTGATATGGAGGAACGGTTGAGTTGATATGGAGGAACGGTTGAGTTGATATGGAGGGAACGGTTGAGTTGATATGGAGGAACGGAGTTGAGTTGATATGAGGAACGGTTGAGTTGATATGGAGGGAACGGTTGAGTTGATATGAGGAACGGTTGAGTTGATATGGAGGAACGGTTGAGTTGATATGGAGGAACGGTTGAGTTGATATGGAGGAACGGTTGAGTTGATATGGAGGAACGGTTGAGTTGATATGGAGGAACGGTTGAGTTGATATGGAGGAACGGTTGAGTTGATATGGAGGAACGGTTGAGTTGATATGGAGGAACGGTTGAGTTGATATGAGGAACGGTTGAGTTGATATGGTTGAGTTTATATGAGGAACGGTTGAGTTTATATGAGGAACGGTTGAGTTGATATGAGGAACGGTTGAGTTTATATGAGGAGGAGTTTATATATTAGAACGGTTGAGTTGATATGGAGGAACGGTTGAGTTTATATGAGGAACGGTTGAGTTGATATGGAGGGAACGGTTGAGTTGATATATGAGGAACGGTTGAGTTGATATGGAGGAACGGTTGAGTTTATATGAGGAGGGAATATGGTTGAGTTGATATGGAGGAACGGTTGAGTTGATATGGAGGAACGGTTGAGTTGATATGGAGGAACGGTTGAGTTGATATGGAGGAACGGTTGAGTTGATATGGAGGGAACGTTGAGTTGATATGGAGGGAACGGTTGAGTTGATATGGAGGGAACGGTTGAGTTGATATGGAGGGAACGGTTGAGTTGATATGGAGAATGGTTGAGTTTTTATATTAGAACGGTTGAGTTTATATGAGGAACGGTTGAGTTTATATGAGAACGGTTGAGTTGATATGAGAAACGGTTGAGTTGATATGAGGTTGAACGGTTGAGTTGATATGAGGAACGTTGAGTTGATATGGAGGGAACGATATGAGTTGATATGAGGAACGGTTGAGTTGATATGGAGGAACGGTTGAGTTTATATGAGGAACGGTTGAGTTGATATGGAGGAACGTTGAGTTTATATGAGGAACGGTTGAGTTGATATGAGGAAACGGTTGAGTTGATATGGAGGGAACGGTTGAGTTGATAGGAGGAACGGTTGAGTTGATATGGAGGGAACGTTGAGTTGATATGGAGGAACGGTTGAGTTGATATGAGGAACGGTTGAGTTGAGTTGATATGGAGGAACGTTGAGTTGATATGGAGGAACGGTTGAGTTGATATGAGGAACGGTTGAGTTGATATGGAGGGAACGGTTGAGTTGATATGAGGAACGGTTGAGTTGATATGGAGGAACGGTTGAGTTGATATGGAGGAACGGAGTTGAGTTGATATGGAGGAACGGTTGAGTTGATATGGAGGAACGGTTGAGTTGATATGGAGGAACGTTTATATGAGGAACGGTTGAGTTGATATGGAGGAACGGTTGAGTTGATATGGAGGAACGGTTGAGTTGATATGGAGGAACGGTTGAGTTGATATGGAGGAACGGTTGAGTTGATATGAGGAACGGTTGAGTTGATATGGAGGGAACGGTTGAGTTGATATGGAGGAACGGTTGAGTTGATATGGAGGAACGAGTTGAGTTGATATGGAGGGAACGTTGAGTTGATATGGAGGAACGGTTGAGTTGATATGGAGGAACGGTTGAGTTGATATGGAGGGAACGGTTGAGTTTATATGAGGAATGGTTGAGTTTTATATTAGGAACGGTTGAGTTGATATGAGGAACGGTTGAGTTTATATGAGGAACGGTTGAGTTTATATATTAGGAACGGTTGAGTTGATATGAGGAACGGTTGAGTTTATATGAGGAACGGTTGAGTTGATATGGAGGGAACGGTTGAGTTGATATATGAGGAACGGTTGAGTTGATATGGAGGTAACGGTTGAGTTTATATGAGGAACGGTTGAGTTGATATGGAGGGAACGGTTGAGTTTATATTAGGAACGGTTGAGTTGATATATTAGGAACGGTTGAGTTTATATGGAGGGAACGGTTGAGTTGATATGGAGGGAACGGTTGAGTTGATATGGAGGGAACGGTTGAGTTTATATGAGGAATGGTTGAGTTGATATGGAGGGAACGGTTGAGTTTATATGAGGAACGGTTGAGTTGATATGGAGGGAACGGTTGAGTTGATATGAGGAACGGTTGAGTTGATATGGAGGGAACGGTTGAGTTGATATGGAGGAACGGTTGAGTTGATATGAGGAACGGTTGAGTTGATATGGAGGAACGGGTTGAGTTTATATGAGGAGCGGTTGAGTTGATATGGAGGAACGGTTGAGTTGATATGGAGGAACGGTTGAGTTGATATGGAGGAACGGTTGAGTTTATATGAGGAACGGTTGAGTTGATATGGAGGGAACGGTTGAGTTGATATGAGGAACGGTTGAGTTGATATGGAGGAACGGTTGAGTTGATATGGAGGGAACGGTTGAGTTGATATGAGGAACGGTTGAGTTGATATGGAGGGAACGGTTGAGTTGATATGGAGGAACGGTTGAGTTGATATGGAGGAACGGTTGAGTTTATATGGAGGAACGGTTGAGTTGATATGAGGAACGGTTGAGTTGATATGGAGGGAACGGAGTTGATATGAGGGAACGGTTGATATGGAGGAACGGTTGAGTTGATATGGAGGAACGGTTGAGTTGATATGGAGGGAACGGTTGAGTTGATATGGAGGAACGGTTGAGTTGATATGGAGGAACGGTTGAGTTGATATGGAGGAACGGTTGAGTTGATATGAGGAACGGTTGAGTTGATATGGAGGAACGGTTGAGTTGATATGGAGGAACGGTTGAGTTGATATGAGGAACGGTTGAGTTGATATGGAGGAACGGTTGAGTTGATATGGAGGAACGGTTGAGTTGATATGGAGGAACGGTTGAGTTGATATGGAGGAACGGTTGAGTTGATATGGAGGAACGGTTGAGTTTATATGAGGAACGGTTGAGTTTATATATTAGGAACGGTTGAGTTGATATGAGGAACGGTTGAGTTTATATGAGGAACGGTTGAGTTTATATATTAGGAACGGTTGAGTTGATATGAGGAACGGTTGAGTTTATATGAGGAACGGTTGAGTTGATATGGAGGAACGGTTGAGTTGATATATGAGGAACGGTTGAGTTGATATGGAGGGAACGGTTGAGTTTATATGAGGAACGGTTGAGTTGATATGGAGGGAACGGTTGAGTTTATATTAGAACGGTTGAGTTGATATATTAGGAACGGTTGAGTTTATATGGAGGAACGGTTGAGTTGATATGGAGGGAACGGTTGAGTTGATATGGAGGAACGGTTGAGTTTATATGAGGAATGGTTGAGTTGATATGGAGGGAACGGTTGAGTTTATATGAGGAACGGTATATGGAGGAACGGTTGAGTTGATATGAGGAACGGTTGAGTTGATATGGAGGAACGGTTGAGTTTATATGAGGAACGGTTGAGTTGATATGGAGGAACGGTTGAGTTGATATGAGGAACGGTTGAGTTGATATGGAGGAACGGTTGAGTTGATATGGAGGAACGGTTGAGTTGATATGGAGGAACGGTTGAGTTGATATGGAGGAACGGTTGAGTTGATATGGAGGAACGGTTGAGTTTATATGAGGAACGGTTGAGTTGATATGGAGGAACGGTTGAGTTGATATGAGGAACGGTTGAGTTGATATGAGGAACGGTTGAGTTGATATGGAGGAACGGTTGATGGAGGGAACGGTTGAGTTGATATGAGGAACGGTTGAGTTGATATGGAGGAACGGTTGAATATGGAGGAACGGTTGAGTTGATATGGAGGGAACGGTTGAGTTGATATGGAGGAACGGTTGAGTTGATATGGAGGAACGGTTGAGTTGATATGGAGGGAACGGTTGAGTTGATATGGAGGAAACGGTTGAGTTGATATGGAGGGAACGGTTGAGTTGATATGGAGGGAACGGTTGAGTTGATATGGAGGAACGGTTGAGTTGATATGGAGGGAACGGTTGAGTTGATATGGAGGAACGGTTGAGTTGATATGAGGAACGGTTGAGTTGATATGGAGGGAACGGTTGAGTTGATATGAGGAACGGTTGAGTTGATATGAGGAACGGTTGAGTTGATATGGAGGAACGGTTGAGTTGATATGGAGGAACGGTTGAGTTGATATGGAGGAACGGTTGAGTTGATATGGAGGAACGGTTGAGTTGATATGGGAGGGAACGGTTGAGTTTATATGAGGAACGGTTGAGTTGATATAGAGGAACGGTTGAGTTGATATGGAGGAAACGGTTGAGTTTATATGAGGAACGGTTGAGTTGATATGGAGGAACGGTTGAGTTGAGGAGGAACGGTTGAGTTGATATGAGGAACGGTTGAGTTTATATGAGGAACGGTTGAGTTGATATGGAGGAACGTTGAGTTGAGTTGATTGATATGGAGGGAACGGTTGAGTTGATATGGAGGAACGGTTGAGTTGATATGGAGGAACGGTTGAGTTGATATGGAGGAACGGTTGAGTTGATATGAGGAACGGTTGAGTTGATATGGAAGGAACGTTGAGTTGATATGGAGGGAACGGTTGAGTTGATATGAGGAACGGTTGAGTTGATATGGAGGAACGGTTGAGTTGATATGGAGGGAACGGTTGAGTTGATATATGGAGGAACGGTTGAGTTGATATGGAGGAACGGTTGAGTTGATATGGAGGGAACGGTTGAGTTGATATGGAGGAACGGTTGAGTTGATATGGAGGAACGGTTGAGTTGATATGGAGGAACGGTTGAGTTGATATGGAGGAACGGTTGAGTTGATATGGAGGAACGGTTGAGTTGATATGGAGGAACGGTTGAGTTGATATGGAGGAACGGTTGAGTTGATATGGAGGAACGGTTGAGTTGATATGGAGGAACGGTTGAGTTGATATGGAGGAACGTTGAGTTGATATGGAGGAACGGTTGAGTTGATATGGAGGAACGGTTGAGTTGAGTTGATATGGAGGAACGGTTGAGTTGATATGGAGGAACGGTTGAGTTGATATGGAGGAACGGTTGAGTTGATATGATATGAACGGTTGAGTTGATATGGAGGAACGGTTGAGTTGATATGGAGGAACGGTTGAGTTGATATGGAGGAACGGTTGAGTTGATATGAGGAACGGTTGAGTTGAGGAAAGTTGAGTTGATATGGAGGAACGGTTGAGTTGATATGGAGGAACGGTTGAGTTGATATGGAGGAACGGTTGAGTTGATATGGAGGAACGGTTGAGTTGATATGAGGAACGGTTGAGTTGATATGGAGGAACGGTTGAGTTGATATGGAGGAACGGTTGAGTTGATATGGAGGAACGGTTGAGTTGATATGAGGAACGGTTGAGTTGATATGGAGGGAACGGTTGAGTTGATATGAGGAACGGTTGAGTTGATATGGAGGAACGGTTGAGTTGATATGGAGGAACGGAGTTGATATGAGGAACGTTGAGTTGATATGAGGAACGGTTGAGTTTATATGAGGAACGGTTGAGTTGATATGGAGGGAACGGTTGAGTTGATATGGAGGAACGGTTGAGTTGATATGGAGGAACGGTTGAGTTGATATGAGGAACGGTTGAGTTGATATGGAGGAACGGTTGAGTTGATATGGAGGAACGGTTGAGTTGATATGGAGGAACGGTTGAGTTGATATGGAGGAATATGAGGAACGGTTGAGTTGATATGGAGGAACGGTTGAGTTGATATGGAGGAACGGTTGAGTTGATATGGAGGAACGGTTGAGTTGATATGGAGGAAACGGTTGAGTTGATATGGAGGGAACGGTTGATATGTTGAGTTGATGGGAACGGTTGAGTTGATATGGAGGAACGGTTGAGTTGATATGGAGGAACGGTTGAGTTGATATGGAGGAACGGTTGAGTTGATATGGAGGAACGGTTGAGTTGATATGGAGGGAACGGTTGAGTTGATATGGAGGAACGGTTGAGTTGATATGGAGGAACGGTTGAGTTGATATGGAGGAACGGTTGAGTTGATATGGAGGAACGGTTGAGTTTATATGAGTTGAGTTTATATATTAGGAACGGTTGAGTTGATATGAGGAACGGTTGAGTTTATATGAGGAACGGTTGAGTTTATATTAGGAACGGTTGAGTTGATATGAGGAACGGTTGAGTTTATATGAGGAACGGTTGAGTTGATATGGAGGAACGGATTGAGTTGAGTTGATATATGAGGAACGGTTGAGTTGATATGGAGGAACGGTTGAGTTTATATGAGGAACGGTTGAGTTGATATGGAGGGAACGGTTGAGTTTATATGAGGAACGGTTGAGTTGATATGGAGGAACGGTTGAGTTTATATGGAGGAACGGTTGATATGAACGTTGAGTTGATATGGAGGGAACGGTTGAGTTGATATGGAGGAACGGTTGAGTTGATATGGAGGAACGGTTGAGTTGATATGGAGGAACGGTTGAGTTGATATGGAGGGAACGGTTGAGTTGATATGAGGAGCGGTTGAGTTGATATGGAGGAACGGTTGAGTTGATATGGAGGGAACGGTTGAGTTTATATGGAGGAACGGTTGAGTTTATATGAGGAACGGTTGAGTTGATATGAGGAAACGGTTGAGTTGATATGGAGGAACGGTTGAGTTTATATATGGAGGAACGGTTGAGTTGATATGAGGAACGTTGAGTTTATATGGAGGAACGGTTGAGTTGATATGGAGGAACGGTTGAGTTGATATATGAGGAACGGTTGAGTTGATATGGAGGGAACGGTTGAGTTTATATGAGGAACGGTTGAGTTGATATGGAGGAACGGTTGAGTTTATATTAGGAACGGTTGAGTTGATATATTAGGAACGGTTGAGTTTATATGGAGGAACGGTTGAGTTGATATGAGGAACGGAGTTGATATGGAGGAACGGTTTGATATGATTGAGTTGATATGGAACGGTTGAGGAATGGAGGGAACGGAGTTGAGTTGATATGGAGGAACGGTTGAGTTGATATGAGGAACGGTTGAGTTGATATGGAGGAACGGTTGAGTTTATATGAGGAACGGTTGAGTTGATATGGAGGGAACGGTTGAGTTGATATGAGGAACGGTTGAGTTGATATGGAGGGAACGGTTGAGTTGATATGGAGGAACGGTTGAGTTGATATGAGGGAACGGTTGAGTTGATATGGAGGAACGGTTGAGTTGATATGGAGGAACGGTTGAGTTGATATGGAGGAACGGTTGAGTTGATATGAGAGGAACGGTTGAGTTGATATGGAGGAACGGTTGAGTTGATATGGAGGAACGGTTGAGTTGATATGGAGGGAATGAGGAACGGTTGAGTTGATATGAGGAACGGTTGAGTTGATATGGAGGAACGGTTGAGTTGATATGGAGGAACGGTTGAGTTGATATGGAGGAACGGTTGAGTTGATATGGAGGAACGGTTGAGTTTATATGGAGGAACGGTTGAGTTGATATGGAGGAACGGTTGAGTTGATATGGGAGGAACGGTTGAGTTGATATGGAGGGAATGAGGAACGGTTGAGTTGATATGGAGGAACGGTTGAGTTGATATGGAGGAACGGTTGAGTTGATATGGAGGAACGGTTGAGTTGATATGGAGGAACGGTTGAGTTGATATGGAGGAACGGTTGAGTTGATATGGAGGGAACGGTTGAGTTGATATGGAGGAACGGTTGAGTTGATATGGAGGGAACGGTTGAGTTGATATGAGGAACGGTTGAGTTGATATGTTGATTGATATATGGAGGAATGAGGAACGGTTGAGTTGATATGAGGAACGGTTGAGTTGATATGAGGAACGGTTGAGTTGATATGGAGGAACGGTTGAGTTGATATGGAGGAACGGTTGAGTTGATATGGAGGAACGGTTGAGTTGATATGGAGGGAACGGTTGAGTTGATATGGAGGAACGGTTGAGTTTATATGGAGGGAACGGTTGAGTTGATATGAGGAACGGTTGAGTTGATATGGAGGGAACGGTTGAGTTGATATGAGGAACGGTTGAGTTGATATGGAGGGAACGGTTGAGTTTATATGGAGGGAACGGTTGAGTTGATATGAGGAACGGTTGAGTTGATATGAGGAACGGTTGAGTTGATATGAGGAACGGTTGAGTTGATATGAGGAACGGTTGAGTTGATATGAGGAACGGTTGAGTTGATATTGAGGGAACGGTTGAGTTGATATGGAGGGAACGGTTGAGTTTATATGGAGGGAACGGTTGAGTTGATATGAGGAACGGTTGAGTTGATATGGAGGAACGGTTGCGTTGATATGGAGGGAACGGTTGAGTTTATATGAGGAACGGTTGAGTTGATATGAGGAACGGTTGAGTTGATATGAGGAACGGTTGAGTTGATATGAGGAACGTTTGAGTTGATATGGAGGGAACGGTTGAGTTTATATGGAGGGAACGGTTGAGTTTATATGGAGGGAACGGTTGAGTTGATATGAGGAACGGTTGAGTTGATATGGAGGGGACGGTTGAGTTGATATGGAGGGAACGGTTGAGTTGATATATTAGGAACGGTTGAGTTTATATGAGGAACGGTTGAGTTTATATGAGGAACGGTTGAGTTGATATGGAGGGAACGGTTCAGTTGATATGAGGAACGGTTGAGTTGATATGGAGGGAACGGTTGAGTTTATATGAGGAACGGTTGAGTTTATATGAGGAACGGTTGAGTTGATATGAGGAACGGTTGAGTTGATATGAGGAACGGTTGTGTTGATATGAGGAACGGTTGAGTTGATATGAGGAACGGTTGAGTTGATATGAGGAACGGTTGAGTTGATATGGAAGGGACGGTTGAGTTTATATGGAGGGGACGGTTGAGTGTATTATGGATCATTGAAGAAAGCCTATAAACACAAATTACACTGGTGAATCAAAAATACAGTAGATTGATTCATCCTGAAAGTTGCCTTGTTCATTCTATGAGATATTAGAGGGTAATAATGTGGGAAAGGCAACATTGGTGTGCTTCAGTTTGCTGCCCTGTGACTGGTTTCACGTGTGTCTCCAGCGACCATAAGGTAAAATAGATCTAAAACTATTGTAATTCATATTTACGATGCCCTTATCCAAGCAGCGTGCTCGTTTACCTAGCTCTTATCAATAACTCTTATTAATTAGTCAATTCCAGTGCGTAGAGAATGGTGTGGTGGAATGATGAGATAGTGATGTCAAGGTCATAAAGGGCGTACCGGTAGAGCCCCGCCAAAGCTTCATTTCTTTGCTCCCAAACGAACAGCGAGGTAAATAATACAATATTATAATGCTTAAGTTCAAGGTCTAGAATAAGGGTAAAGAGAAAAGTTGAATAAAAAGGGATTTATATTCGATTTACATATGCTTAATTAACTCAGGTGGAAATCCCCCCCCCCCTATAAGCACATTTAATACAACCCTGTCCTTAACTACATAACTACAGTGACTTGCCATTATTACACTGTATTTCTACGACGACATTTAAAACATCACCCCTTTAAGTCCAGTTAGCCAAGTCTGCACTGTGATTTAAAGGCCTAGTCGGTATGTTCCGTCTCCACGGTTAAGTAAGGAGACGCAGGAGGCTGTATAGTCTCTTAGGTACGGCTAAATTACAAAAACAGTGTAGAGTGAGACATGAGGATATAAAGCTCTTGGCAATTTGCACATTTTTGTTTATCTTTGTTGTTTTTTTCACAAAACAACTCCAGGGAAAACCTTTTGAGTCAGTGGCTCAATAGTATATTTCTAATTTTAGGCTGATATTTTTTTGACTTTTTTTTTTTTAATCACAATTTAATCACTGCAGTGTTTGTTAAGACCCTTTTTTATTTTTTTAAATCAAATATTTATATTGTTTTATTCTGCAATAAATTAATTCTCATGGGCTTTTTTATTTACAGGCAACCCTGCTGATTTTACACTGTTTTTTTCCCAAGGTAGTTGTTTTTCTCCTCTCCTCCTTTCACACTTTGTTTCTTTCTTGTTTAATCAGTGTACAGGACTGGAGGGCCAACTATTGACTAAGCTGTGTTATAGGAGGATAATTCACAAGTTAAAATCACAAGATCACAACACTTTATATTTGGGGTCTTAGACAGATGGTACAGAGTTGCCAAATAAACCCTAATATGGCAGCTGAAGTCCCTGCTAAGACAATAATACCCAGAAACCAATTTAATAAATCCTCAAGTCAGCAATCGTATTATTAAAAACACATCCGGTGACAGGCTGGATGACAGGCTGGATGACAGGCTGGATGACAGGCTGGTTGACAGGATGGATGACAGGCTGGTTGACAGGATGGATGACAGGCTGGATGACAGGCTGGATGACAGGCTGGTTGACAGGATGGATGACAGGCTGGATGCAGATATTACAAAGATATCAACCAACCAATGACAGGCTGGATGACAGGCTGGATGCAAATATTACAAAGATATCAACCAACCAATGTACAATAAAATGAAAAAAAAACAGAGTAAACTGAGGTCTGAATCACCTGTCCCCCTTTAGACAGACAGGCACCTCCTAATGAACAAAAGATACATAGAAATAAAATGTATATAAATACGATACAAATATATAAAGAGGTAAACAATTGTCCATGTTGCACATGGGTTTAATAAGCAAAGGTGTCTCCAACCTTTTCTTACACAGGAACCCCCACCCCCAGGGAAACCTTTACATTGAAATCACAATGTAATGCTGAACTTCCCGCGATACGGATTCAATAGAGCCTTAATAAGTGGAGAAAGCTTACCGGTAGCCAGCAGCACCTGTGCATAGCACTCACGGGTGCTTTTTCAAGGCCTATGTCAGATTCTTCAGGGAGTGTAATTAGCTCCAATGAGTGTAACTGCTCAATTTTACAGGTTCAGAAATAAAGTTGACCTCATTAGAAAAAAGATTGCGTTCCCTTTTCCACAGTAGGTATGTTATTCAAAATGTGTTTATTTTGTAGCGTTTAGCGATATCCATAAAAATATTGAAAAAAAAATAATCCACTTTTTGCTTTTCTGATTTTTTTGCGGAACCCCTGTAGTAACTCCGAGGACCCCAAGGGGGCGGTAAAATGCTTGGTTGAATACCCCTGGTTAGGATCCTGCCGGCGTGGCCTGTCCAGTTACGGTGATCAACAGAACAGGCCGTACATCACATCATGTATCGTGCCGAAGCTCCTAAATCAGATGATTAAGAGGGTACGCTACCAGTTGCCAACGTGAGATTGATTTGTTAAATTTGGTCAAGGTTGGTGGAGTGTAGGATTTAATCTGACGTTCACACGTTAAAACATTGTATTTGTCCATGAGAGATATTATAAACAAGTTTGATTAACTTGAACATGGGACACCAGCTTTGTTGGCAGCTAGCAGGGGGGATTGCATTCACACATGTTAAGGTAACGAGGCCTTGGGCTTTGCCTGTGGTTTGTACATTCTTCACAGCTCCCCTTCCCAAAAGTAATTAAAGCTTGATATAACTAAATGGAAGTCCTCAACCAATCAGTCGTCCTGTGTGATGGGATTGTTGGCTTGTGCTTACACTCCTAATTACATTCTAACTGGAGCTCATTCAGAACAGAGAGATATACACTGGGTACCATTCACCCAAACGGAAGCACAGTGTATAGCTAGCCTGAAACAGTGGCTAAACAAACTGACAAAACTCACTGACAGACGAGTTTAATTAGTTAAGTCTTGACAAACACTCACTGACAGAATGTGTCTAATTAGTTAAGTCTTGACAAACACTCTCTGACAGAATGTGTCTAATTAGTTAACCTCTTGAAACTAGGGGGCACTATTTTTATTTTTGGAAAAATAACGTTCTTAAAGTAAACTGCCTATTTCTCAGGACCAGATGCTAGAATATGCATATAATTGACGGCTTAGGATAGAAAACACTCTAAAGTTTCCAAAACTGTCAAAATATTGTCTGTGAGTATAACAGAACTGATATTGCAGGCGAAAGCCTAAGAAAAATCCAATCAGGAAGGGACTCTTATTTAGAAACCTGTGTCTCTTTCTTGTCCTGACAAAATAGCCCGTTTACTTTGGGAAACGTTTTTTTTTCTTCAAAAATGAAAACAGTTTCAAAAGGTTAAGAGAGCATGTTTGGCTGTTTCCTCTTTTCTGAACTGCTCTGAACAGGACAAGTCGATTTCAGCGGCAGAACCCCAAATCTGATCTTAATGCAAATGACAACCTCCAATAGCTGGATTGTGGAGAGAGCTCATATTGCAAAGGAACATTTGTTTTCCTCAACTTGGGTAAAGTTATCTTGTCAGCGCTGATCGTATCTTGCCGAAGAAGTCTGTCTGCAAACCTCTGGCTTCTTGGGAGCTGTTTTTCATGCATGCTAACCTCTCGGAAATGTTCAACTATGCAAGATGATGGGTTATTGAATCAGGATCTATTGGAACCCACTTCAACCAAAATAAGCATTTGTGCCCAGAGATGCTTGCATATATACATATAAACGCACACACACACACACACACACACACACACACACACACACACACACAAACACACACACACACACACACACACACACACACACACATACACACACACACACACACACACTGCGGTCCTCCCGGCTGCCAAATGTTGACATCTAATTGGATATTAAGGATTTATCTTTTCTTAGTAATACTGTAGCTTCTCTGCTCAACCAATATGGCTGTGGATTTGGGGAATGACGGGGAAGTGTGAGGTCAAAGGGAGAGTAAACAGAGTCATAAACAGAGTGTATTGACTCACCGGTGCGTCAATCTAAGTAACAATAATAACAAAAATCACCATCCAAATCTGTCATGACAAACTCAGCAAAAAAAGAAACGTCCTCTCAAGGGCAACTGCATTTATTTTCAGCAAACTTAACGTGTGTAAATATTTGTATGTATGACATAACAAGATTCAACAACTGAGACATAAACTGAACAAGTTTCACAGACATGTGACTAACAGAAATTTAATAATGTCTCCCTGAACAAAGGGAGGGTCAAAATCAAAAGTAACAGTCAGTATCTGGTGTGGCCACCAGCTGCATTAAGTACTGCGGTGCATCTCCTCCTCATGGACTGCACCAGATTTGCCAGTTCTTGCTGTGAGATGTTACCCCACTCTTCCACCAAGGCACCTGCAAGTTCCCAGTTCATTTCTGGGGGGGGAATGGCCCTGGCCCTCACCCTCCGATCCAACAGGTCCTAGACATGCTCAATGGGATTGAGATCCGGGCTCTTCGCTGGCCATGGCAGAACACTGACATTTCTGTCTTGCAGGAAATCACGAACAGAATAGGCAGTATGGCTGGGGGCATTGTCATGCTGAAGGGTCATGTCAGGATGAGCCTGAAGGAAGGGTACCACATGAGGGAGAAGAATGTCTTCTCTGTAACGCACAGAGTCGAGATTGCCTGCAATGACAACAAGCTCAGTCCGATGATGCTGTGACACACCGCCCCAGACCATGATGGACCCTCCACCTCCAAATTGATCCCGCTCCAGAGTACAGGCCTCGGTGTATCCCTCATTCCTTCGACGATAAACACGAATTCGACTATCAACCCTGGTGAGACAAAACCGAGACTCGTCAGTGAAGAGCACTTTTTGCCAGTCCAGTCTGATCCAGTGACGGTGGGTTTGTACCCACAGGCTACGTTGTTGCCAGTGACATCTGGTGAGGACCTACCTTACAACAGGCCTACAAGCCCTCAGTCCAGCATCTCTCAGCCCATTGCAGACAGTCTGAGCACTGATGGAGGGATTGTGCGTTCCTGGTGTAAATCGGGCAGTTGTTGTTGCCATCCTGTACCTGACCCGCAGGTGTGATGTTCGGACCTGTGGAGGTGTTGTTACTGTCTCCGATCAGCTGTCCATCCTGTCTCCCTGTAGCGCTGTCTTAGGCATCTCACAATACGGACAATGCAATTGATTGCCCTGGCCACATCTGCAGTCCTCATGCCTCCTTGCAGCATCCCTAAGGCACGTTCACGCAGATGAGCAGGGACCCTGGGCATCTTTCTTTTGGTGTTTTTCCAGAGTCCATAGAAAGGCCTCTTTAGTGTCCTAAGTTTTCATAACTGTGACCTTAATTGCCTACCGTCTGGAAGCTGTTAGTGTCTTAAGGATCGTTCCACATTTTCATTCATTGTTTATGGTTCATTGAACAAGCATGGGAAACCCTTTACAATGAAGATCTGTGAAGTTATTTGGATTTTGACTAATTATCTTTGAAAGACAGGGTCCTGAAAAAGGGACGTTTCTTTTTTTTGCTGAGTTTATCTTCTAGATACAGGATGGAAACTTCAACACCTTAATTCCTTATGATCAATTTTTACTGTCTTTTTAGCCATGTATGAATGGGTTATTCAATGCGTTTCTATGGGCTATAGTAGTAAAGGCTTAATTCCATATTTAATACAAAAATTTGATATATTGATACCTAATGGGATCATGAAATTCTAAAATTAAATAGCTAAATGATCCATAGTATTACCTTCTTAAAAAAATGCATGTCAGTTTAGAACCCCCCCCCACCACCACCTCCATGTCCAAATCCAATGAAACATATACTGTAACCCCCCCACAAAAAAAATACAAAAAATACATGAAAAACATATTATTAAATGGAAACGGATGGTCCTGAACTATTCAATGTCTATTTTCCACCAAAGCACTGTGTAATATGGGAGAAAACAGGCCTGAAATCCCTTTTAAAGTAGTAAACAAAATAGGCAGGTTTCCATTTATTCAAAAGCAATGTCGCAAAACAAACATGAAACGGCAGCTGGAGGAGACAGGTTCTAAAGATCTACTCGTTTTATATCCACAGGGGTGAATGTTTCTATTGTCAAACTTGATTTATTTTGACAAATGATGACGGAACCTGCGTTTTTTTCCCAAATAAATGGTCATTGCCGATTAGTTTAGAAGTTACGCTGGGCACACATAACTATAAAACTATAAAGCTCCATTCCTCAGTTAATTTGAAATGCCTACTGCTTGGTAAATCTATTTTTTCAACTTTAATAATTATGTCTCTTTGCAGGACAAGGACTTTCTTGACTTTCAAGAATGCCTGAATTTCCTTGTCTTGCTTTTCTGATTGGCTGGATGCAAGTTTCATCAGCCAATTATTACAGATCTACATGAATGCAAGTTTCACCATGGAAACGGACCGAGGCGACACGTTGGAAGCAATTTATTAATGCCCAATATGCCTAAACGGATCATGGACACATTACGTCTAGCTGTTTTTATCCACTGTTCAATGGAACCGCAGTAGCAGGCAATTGTCAATCTGTTTTCTATGCAAACTTTCTAAATGTCGACAAAGAAAATCGATGGACAACTTAATGGTAGCATACAGTAGTTAGTGTTAGGCACTCCAAACAAACAAACACACACACACACACACACACACACACACACACACACACACATACACACACACACACACACACACACACACACACGTCAGAGGATCCATCTGCTTCACCCCGATGATGTTCGCTCCTTGTGTGATCATTAGCCACTGGAAGCCACCGCCGACGTTGCCAGACGTTTGGAGCAACAATAAGGGCCATAACGAGTGCTTCAAGTTTGTGCCAATTGGTGGTCAAGACAACACTTTTCCACTAACAGCCTAGTGCCGTGTGACCTGGACGTGGAGTTTATTTGTTTGCGTGTTTGTTTACATGTTGTTCCCAGGATTATGTTGACTGTTTCCTGATTTGTCTTTGCCAAACCGATGCTGGGCTGTGGAAGATGTGGGGTTTTGAGGTTGGCTATAGCACAACCGATCTGGATGTCTCTGTGTGCATGTGTGTGTGTGTGTGTGGAAGGCCTGTCCATGTTCCCTTCATTGCACTGGAGCAGCCTCTGGGCTTGAGATTTTGGCTAAACGTCCTTAATTAACAGATATGCTGGCTAGACCACCTTAGCAGAGATGCTGGCTCCACCACCTCAACAGAGATGCTGGCTCCACCACCTCAACAGAGATGCTGGCTCCACCACCTCAACAGAGATGCTGGCTCCACCACCTCAACAGATATGCTGGCTAGACCACCTTAACAGCGATGCTGGCTCCACCACCTCAACAGATATGCTGGCTAGACCACCTTAACAGAGATGCTGGCTCCACCACCTCAACAGGGATGCTGGCTACACCACCTTAACAGAGATGCTGGCTCCACCACCTCAACAGGGATGCTGGCTACACCACCTTAACATAGATGCTGGCTCCACCACCTCAACAGGGATGCTGGCTACACCACCTTAACAGGGATGCTGGCTAGACCACCTTAACAGGGATGCTGGCTACACCACCATAACAGAGATGCTGGCTAGACAACCTTAACAGAGATGCTGGCTACACCACCATAACAGAGATGCTGGCTAGACAACCTTAACAGAGATGCTGGCTAGACAACCTTAACAGAGATGCTGGCTAGGCAACCTTAGCAGAGATGCTAGCTAGACCACCTTAACAGAGATGCTGGCTACACCACCTTAACAGAGGTGCTGGCTAGACCACCTTAACAGGGATGCTGGCTAGACAACCTTAACAGAGATGCTGGCTACACTACCTTAACAAATCAAATCAAATGTATTTATATAGCCCTTCGTACATCAGCTGATATCTCAAAGTGCTGTACAGAAACCCAGCCCAAAACCCCAAACAGCAAGCAATGCAGGTGTAGAAGCATGGCGGCTAGGAAAAACTCCCTAGAACGGCCAAAACCTAGGGGTGGCCAGTCCTCTTCTGGCTGTGCCGGGTGGAGATTATAACAGAACATGGCCAAGATGTTCAAATGTTCATAAATGACCAGTATCGTCAAATAATAATAATCACAGTACTCGAGGGTGCAGCAAGTCAGCACCTCAGGAGTAAATGTCAGTTGGCTTTTCATAGTCGATCATTGAGAGTATCTCTACCTCTCCTGCTGTCTCTACAGCAGGTCTGGGACAGGTAGCACGTCCGGTGAACAGGTCAGGATTCCATAGCCGCAGGCAGAACAGTTGGCTACACTAACTTAACAGATATGCTGCAAAATGGACACTTTCAGGCTAAACTAGTTAATAGGCAGTTAGTAGTAGGTAGTAGTTAGTGCTTATAGCAGGGGCACATGTGAGCAAGGAAAGGTGAGAGAGAGAGAGAGAGAGAGAGAGAGAGAGAGAGAGGGGGGGGGAGAAACCTGGAGAAGTGTCCCCTGAGAATGATCTTCTTGGAGCTCTGTTCACAAACAGACCCTTGAGAAAGGAGAGTGAGAGAAAGGCCGCCGTAGGCAGACCTGGCTCTCAAGAGAAGACAGTCTATGTGCACACAGCCCCACACAATGAGGTGGAACCTGAGCTGCACTTCCTAACCTCCTGCCAAATGTATCACCATATGTTTCCCTCAGATTACACAGTCTCACAAAGAATTCGAAAACAAACCCAATTTTGATAAACTCCCATATCAATTGGGTGAAATACCACAGTGTGCCATCACAGCAGCAAGATGTGTGACCTGTTGCAACAAGAAAAGGGCAACAAGTGAAGAACAAGCACCATTTCGGACCTAAACTATTTGCACATAATGTGACATTTGAAATGTCTTTATTCTTTTTGTGAGTATAATGTTTGCTGTTTATTTCACTTTTGTTTATTATCTACTTCACTTGCTTTGGCAATGTTAACATATGTTTCCCATGCCAATAAAGCCCTTAAATTTAATTGAATTGAAATTGAGAGAGAGACACGGAGATATATATA